>NW_024096620.1:2515000-2622500 GCF_016545835.1 Crotalus tigris | reverse complement strand
TCCTCTTCAATGTGGCCCTGAGCTTCCTGCTCCAGCTCTTCGGCTTCCTGTATGTGAAGCAGCAGTCTTGGTACTGGCAGCTGCGTGGCCACTGGTGAGTACACACACACACACACACACACACACACACACATCCCAGTGCCTAGGAGGATCTTCCGATGTGCTGGACCAGTATGTAGCCATCTGGCCAGAGTATATACTTAGCTTAGAAAACTGTGTGTAGAGCAAGTAGCATTTTAAGGGTTAAAGTGCTGTCCCCTTAAGGGTAGCCTTCTGGGAAATGTAGTTTAGTTGTTGCATGATTATGTCTGTGTTCTAATTGGCCACTGGGAGGATCTTGTGTCTTTATGACCAGACATCCTGTTACATGCTAGGAGGGACCTGGCCTGCTGCCTGCCCAGGTCCTGCTCTTGACCCTGACCCTGGCCTGGCCAGAGTCGCACACTGGGAGCGGCTGCAGAAGGCCAAGAGAGGGCGGGTGGAGGGCTGATGGTCGGGGACCCTCCCTGTCTCCCTCCCTCCTTCCAGTGGGTGTCCTTTGGGAAACCAGACCACCTGCCCGGGCAATGGGACGGCCAACGCCACAGCGCAGGAGCACAGCATTTTGAGCTACGAGACCGCCACCCTCTTTCCCCTCGTGTCCGTCAGCTGCATCATCTTCGCCTTCGTCTTCTCCAAGGGGAGGCCCTTCCGGAAGCCCATCTACACCAACTGTAAGTGAGAACCCCCCTCTGCTCTTCTCCCCATGGCTGGCTTGGGGGTCTGGGCGCGAGGGAAGGCTTTGCAGTATCATTAGGGATACGGTTACGTTTAGAGGCCGGCTGGCCCTGTTGCTCTGGGTGGGTCTCAGTTCAAGAGGGAGGAAGAAGAGAGAAGTGAAGAAGAACCAGGCACCAGGTAGTAGAAGCAGCAGGGGGGGGGCTCAACTCCCACTTAGACCCCTCCCGGCCTGGGAGAACTTGCCAGGGGTCAAAGGCTTTCAGAGTGGCATCAGAGTGGGGGCGGTGGGGCTCTCTGCCTTCAGAGCTTGGCGGTTTCCTTGCAGACGTTTCATTACCAAACTAGGTAACGTAGTCAGTGTTAGTAGACTACTACTATCCCTGATGATGTTACCTATTGTTATCTAAAAGGACCCAACAGTCCTCCTCCTTCTCCTCTTCTCCAAATTATCCTACTCCCTTCCAGCACTGATGTCTGCAAGGAAACAGCCAAGCTCAGAGAACACCAAGGACCTCATAGCCCTCCTCCTTCTCCTTCTCCTCCTCCTTCTCCCCTCCTCCTCCTCCTCCTCCTTCTCCTCCTCCTCTCTGCAAACTTTCTAGCACTGATGATGTTTCCTAGTTGGGTCATGAAATGTCTGCAAGGAAACAGCCAAGCTCAGAGAACATCAAGGACCACATAGCCCTCCTCCTCCTCCTCCTCCTCCTCTTCCTCCTCCTCCTCCTCCTCCTCCTCCTTCTCCTCCTCCTCTCTGCAAACTCCCCTCCTTTCTAGCGCTGATGATGTTTCCTAGTTGGGTCATGAAATGTCTGCAAGGAAACAGCCAAGCTCAGAGAATACCAAGGACCTCACAGTTCCTCCTCCTCCTCCTCCTCCTCCTCCTCCTCCTCCTCCTCCTCCTCCTCCTCCTCCTCCTCCTCCTCCTCCTCCTCCTCTCCACATTATCCTACTCCCATCATGAAACAGCTGCAGGAAACAGCCAAGCTCAGAGAGCACCAAGGACCCCCTCCCCATTTCAACCTTGAGCTACAAATATCGGCTTCTGCTTTCAACCAGAAAGTGTTATAGGATTGTGGTTTCATCCACAGGGGTTCTAACATGCCCCCCCCCCTCGGCATTAGTCCTTCTGTCCTGGCGAGGTCTTGGGCTGTGTGTGTGTCAGAGATCCTCTTTCTTCCTTGAATTCACCCCAGAGACCCCCGTGGGCCTGATGTCGCATGGAACTGCCTGTCCCCCTGTGAGGGGCCACACATTCCCCAGGACAGACAAGGCCTCTCCTGCCTCTTTCCCATCCCCAGATATTTTTTCGGGCATGCTGTGCCTCCAACTGACCGTTGTCCTGTTCCTCTTGTTTGCTGACCTTCAGGGGGTCTACCAGAGGATGGAGGTGAGTGGGCAGGGTGCTGGCCAGAGGCACGTAGAGTAACTCCTATAGGGCAGAACTGGCTCCTCTTGGTTAGCAGGGAGAGAGGGGGGGGGAACCAGGCAGGCCCACTGATGGCAGCTTCTCTCACCCCCCCTCGCAGATTCTCTGCACCCCAACCATCTGGAGGGTCTACGTTCTGATTATGCTGCTGGTCACCTTTCTGCTCTCCTTCCTGGTGGAGGTAAGCAAGGTGTCCTTCCCCAGGCAAGGCTCCGCAGCTCCTGGGGAGGGAGCTATTGGCTCCTGGGACTCAGGCAGGGAGGGGCCTGGGGGCTGCAAAGGGGGGGGGAAGCTGGCTTCAGGACCTCTCTCCTCTCTTGCAAGGTGGGGCTGGAGATGGGGGTCTGTGGCCCTTGGCTGGTGCCCCAAACACTCTTTCCCTCTCCTTGAGTCCCACCGGGGGTCCTGATGGATGATCTCTCTGGACTCTCCTGCCAGGCAGGGGGTTGGTTTGCTCCTCTGGGGGCCTCACTCATCCCCATGGCATGGCATTGGGCTGGTCTCTTTCCCTGCCCTCCCAACCCTCACCAGGGCACCCCCCCCACGTGAAAGCAGTGGGGCACGGCCCTGGCAGACAGTGGGATAGAAGTGACCCCCACCCAACTGGGAAAGGGAGGGAGGCAGTCTCAGGGTGCTGCGCAACCCACTTTTTTCCAGCGGAGAGCCATTGTAGACGCTGGCACCCAGCTCCCCCCCCCAAAGCCTCCCTCCTTTCAGGGCTGGCTATGGCTCAGAGCCACCCTTCAGTGGCAAATGGCAGCCCAGGCGACCCCCTTCGTCCCCCTCTCCCTTCCAGGACGGCATCTTGCAGAACCGGCGCCTCTGGCTGCTGATCAAGGCGCTCTGCCGGTTCCGCTCGTCCAGCCGCTACCGGGTGCTGCAGCGGCAGCTGGAAGGGGACGCCATGTGGCCCCCACTGCACGGGCGAGACTTGGCGGATGACAGCAGCAGCAGCCAGGCCCACCTCAACCCGGCCTATGAGCCGGAGCAGCCCGCGGGCCACCTGGAAAGCTGCCCTGAGACAGCGCTGGAGGGGAGTGGCTGTCAAGCTTCTCCCGCCAAGTCCCGCAAGGACGATCAGGACCCGCAGGAGACGCGGTGCTGGCACCGTTGCTCGGAAGGGACTTTGCCCCGCGTGGCTGCGCCCTAGTCCAGGAGGCGACTGGCTGCAGGAGCCCCTCCAGGAGAACTGAGGGGGCGAAGACATGGGGGGGGGGTTTTCTGCGAAGGACCCCGGCGTGAATAACATTAAATCTGCAGCATTCAGTCTGGGTCGGTCCCCAGGATCAGAGCTCGGAGGAGCTCAGATTGGACTCTGCAATGTTATCCCAAAACCTTCAGCTCCTCATCAACACAGAAACGTCTGAAAAATACGGCTTGAAGCTTAACACCTCAAAAACCAAGATGATGGTCGTCAGCAAACAACCCATTAATTTACCACCAATAAATTCAGAAGGAATACCATAGAAAAAGTTGAAAGGATCACACACCTCGATTCTAATTTACACGAAAGCTGGGACATGACCACTGAAGTAAAGACTAGGATAGAGAAAGCTCGAACAGCATTCTTCAAAAGGTCTTCTGCAGTCACGACAGAAGCCTAAGACTGAAAATCAGGCTTGTCAGATGCTCTATTTTTTCTATCCTGGTCTCTGACAGAAGGCCACCTGAAGAGACTAGAAGCCTTTGAAATGTGGATTTATAGGTGGCTGTTATGTAGAAGCTGGGTTGACAAGATCAGAAATGAGGAGGTGATCAACCGCCTGGGAAAGCCAAGGGAAATCATCAAAACAATTAAGAAATGAAAATTAGAATATTTCAGACATGTGATGGGACACCGAGAAAAATACGGCATACTCCATTTAATCCTCCAGGGAAAGATGGAAGGCAAACGTGGTCCAGGCAGAAGAAGAACATCGTGGCTTCAAAATCTAAGGGACCGATTTGGACAAAACCCAGCAGCCCTTTTTCGTGCGGCTGCTGGTAAAAACAGGATTGCCAACATGATCGCCAATGTCCAATAACGGATAGGACACAACAACAAGAAAAAGGTTATCCCGAGACACGCGGATTTGCTCTCATTTGAGAAAATGAAGCCTTTTCCCCACCAAAGGACACCCGATGCTTTGCTCGTGTGCTTTTTGCAGGCCATAGAAATGGGGGGCGGGAATGGGGGGGCACAGGGGGCTGGGGGTGCAGCTTGAGGCCAAGGACAGGGGTCCTTAAGACAGCGTCTCCCAGGGGACAGCGACGCAACTGGGGGAAGATCCACGATCTGCAGCCACAATTAATTTAAATAGAATTTCGTTTATTCCACGTGGAAACGGCCGGAGGGAGGAGGCGGGCTCCGGGGTGAGGAGGGCAGACCCTCCAGAGGAGGAAGGCTCGGATCCTAGTCGCGCTCGAAGGCCGGGTTCGAGAGGTAGCCGAAGTTGCGGTTCCTGGACCGGGGCGGCGGGCTCCGTTTCCTGCCAAGACAAGGGCTGGCCTTAGAACGCCGAAAGGACCGGGGGGGGGAGGCGCCCGTAGAAGCAGGGTTGACCCAATTGGGGAGGGGTGTTCAGGGTATTGTGTTTCAAGGGGTCCAAATCTGGGGATAGGAAGGGAGGGGGCTATTCTGCCCTTCTTTGCTTTTGAGGGGGGCTCTCTTTGGAGGGGCCAAAGGAAAAATGCTGCTGCCAACGGAGGCTGGCATTTGGGCGACGCCCTCTGAGGGTGCCCTGCGGTGGGGGCAGCAGTGGAGAGCAGTAAATAGCCATTGGACTAACAGCCCCTCCAGCTCTGCACAGGTTGGCTTTGGTTGCGGGGGGGGGGCTTCCTACAGCTTGAAGGGGTCTTCTACTCTTCTCTCCCCCCCCCGATTCTCCGCCTCCATCTCTCACTGCTGAAGGCAGCGCTCCGCCCTCGTGGGACCGCCCGCCCAAAGAGGAACCCCCTCTCTCGAAAAGACCCAGAGCCTTCGCTCCCCCCTGCGCAGTGCTTCTCCTCCCGCCCTGCCCGGCGTACCTGCGCGGGACGACTCACCTGCGGTTGCACGAGCAGACGATCACGGAGATGACTACGGCCAGCAGGATGGCGCCAGCCGCCACACCCAGCGCAATGTAGAGGGGGAGCCAAACGTCTGGGGGGGGGAGAGAAGGGGCTGGTCAGGAGAGTCGGGCCAAGGGCTTTGCGCTCCATGGAACTGCGTTCACACAATGCGCAAAGTTCAGCTGCTCCGGGCAAGATATATACGGATGAGGCAAAGCCTGGATGATTCTGGGTTGGGGGTGATGTGCAAGCTCAGAGAATAGCTCAGTTTGATCGTCGGGACCCGCTTCCCGGCCCTGCAGGGAGCAGGAGGCTCGCTAAAGGTTGAAGGGGGGGGGGGATATCTTAGTAGGGGCAGCAATCAGCCTTTCCAATAAAGGAGAATATTTGTTCCTCAGGGCTGACAGGAGGGATCCTCCGTGCTCTCTGAGGCCGATGACTGTGGGGTCCTGGGTGCTCTCTGAGCTTGCTTGTTTTCTTGCAGACGTTTCATGACCCAACTAGGGAACATCATCAGGGCTATTAAGAAATTAAGCAAGCCCCATTAAGCGAATCCCATTCCCTTCTAGTTCCCTAATCGGGCCTTGAAACATCTGCAAGAAAAGCACCAGGAGCAAAGAGAACCAAGGATCCCAGTTGGCCTTTCAGCTGTCTTCCGAAAGGCTGGCTGCCTCCTGACGGGTGGGACCCCACAGGAAGCCCAAGGACGGGCTGTGCCCAGACCCCAAGCAGAGCACATCCACCTCAGACGGTGGATCACACATTGTGACCGGCTGCCATCTGAGGGCACGCACAGATCCAGGATCTGCTGGGGGGTTTTTCACTATAAAGGATGCTGCCTTTCAACGGTTAGGTGGCCTAGACTTGAACATATATCTTTTTAATATTCGTATTTTACCGTGTTTTTAATTTAGGTGAAATGCTAATACAGGCAGTCCTCAGCATACGACCGCAATTGAACCCAAAATTTCTGCTGCTAAATGAGGCAGTTGTTAAGTAAGATTTGCCCCATGTTACCACCTTCCTTGGCACAACTTGTTAAGTGAATCGCTGCAGTGGTTAAGTTAGTAAACAGGTTGTTAAGTGGATTTGACCCCCTCCACTGACTTTGCTTGTCAAAAAATCGCAAAAAGGGATCATGTGATCCTCCCGGGACACCGCGACCGTCGCAAACAGGATCCAGTTGCCAAGCACCTGAATTTTGATCACATGGCCAAAAGGGGTCACTTTTTTCAGTCCTGTTGTGTCTTAAAATGGTCACTAAACAAACTGTTGTAAGTTGAGGACAACCTATATATATTGCAAGTCCATATATAGAGTTTCCTTCCTGAGCAGGGGGTTGGACTAGATGACCTCCAAGGTCCCTTCCAACTTTATTATTATTATTATTATAAATGCCCTAAGCAGCACCCTCCCCTTCTATAGGGGGGGCTCCAAGAGAGAGCAGCCCAACTGCTTGAAAATGAGGGGCTGGGGGCTCTCAGCTTGGAACATCAGGTCTGGAGCCCCAAAACAGCCGGAGTGACCCATCCACTGGAACCCTGGATTTGGGAGAGGGGCGCAGAGGAGGGCTCTACCTGTTCGTTCGTTCTCGCAGAGTTTTCCTTGGTATTTCTCCGGACATTCACAGCGGAAGGCTTCGGAGCTGTTGTCCCGCACGCAAGTCCCAGCGTTCAAACAAGGATTTGGCTGGCAGGGGTCGGCTGCAGAGGAAAAAGGGGGTGGGGGTGGGAAATGGGTAGCCTTCCCGGCTGTGCCAGCCCCCCATTCTCAGTCCTGGATGACAACGGCCCCAAGTGGGGATGACTGACAGAGTTCGGGAGGACTCCTTTGAGCCGTGAAGCTCGACTGCTCTGGGCAACGTGTACTGTCGGGGCAAACTCTGATTTATTTTCAGTTTAGGGTCATGAACCAGCCCAGAAAATGGGTTAATTTGATCACTGCCATCTGTTTCCTGGCCCTGGGTGGGGGGAGCAGGAAGCTTGCTAAAGGCTTGGGGGGATTCCTGCCTTAGGGTCAGCATTCAACCCTTTGACCAATCTAGGACAGGGCCGGATGCTTCTTGGATGCCCAACTGCCCCCCCCCAGGAGATCTGAGGGTTGCCTGGAGGCCAAGTTGAAACCTTGTTTTATAGGGTCCGATAAAAGAGAATCACTGTAGGGTCAGGGTTGAAATGAGGTGGGCTTTCAGCTCTCTGAGCTTGGTGGGTCTTCTTGCAGACGTTGCATTACCCAACTCCATAACACCATCAGTGCTGGGAGGGAGGGAGCCCAAAGATGCTTTTCCATGGGGCAACAGGACTTTCCTTTTCCTTTGAAGACATTTCGCTTCTCATCCAAGAAGCTTCCCCAGTTCTAACTGGATGGTGGGGAGGGAAGGAGGTTTGCTTTCACCCCACTCCCTACTACACAGATGATACGGTAATGCAACGTCTGTAGGAAAACCACCAACCTCAGAGAGCATCAGGGACCCCTGATTCACAGAAGCCTGCTCAGTTGCCCCTCCTCTTTGGGGGACACAGGGAGAAGAGCCAGCCCCCCAGGTAGGACTGCTTGAAAATGTGGGTCTGATGGTTCTCTGCCCTGGAGTGATGTCTGGGATCAACCATAGGCCAGGGGACCCAAAGCAGCTTGTGTAACCCATTAATTAAAGCCATGGATGGGGTGCGTGTATGTGTTTATGTGTATGTTTACCTCCTGGTGTGACTTGTATTTCACAGAGTAATCCATCATAATTATCGGGACATTCACAGTGGAAAGTATCTGGGCTGTCATCCCGCACGCAAGTTCCATTGTTGAAACATGAGTTTGGCTGGCAGGGGTCGGCTGCAGAGAGAAAGAGAAGGGGGGGGGGTTGGAAATAAGTAGCCTTCCCGTCTGTGCCAGCCCCCAACCCTCAGTCTGGGATGACCACAGCCACAAGGGGCTGGTGCCTCTTTTGGAAACATAGCCATAGCACGTATATGCTGCTCCATAATGCTTGACCGCCCTCTCTGAGCAGTTTACAGAGTCAGCATTATTTGTCCCCAACCATCCGGGTCCTCCTTTTACTGACCTCGGAAGGATGGAAGGCCGAGTCCACCGTGAGCCCATCAGGGTCAAACTCCTCGCTGTGGGCAGAGTCAGCCTGCAAGGCTGCCCTCTAGCCACTGCCCCACACACAACATGGGTGGGGAGCACCTGCCTGCCCTGCTGAAGCTGAAGGGTTTGCCCCCTCCCCCAGGAACACTCACCACGGAAGCAGCCACGGGTGAGGTTGAAGGTCCTACAGCGATAGTCCTGGGCACATCCTGTCTGGTTGCAGGAGAGGCTGGAACTGTCCAGGCAGACGCAGTCTTGGCTGCAGTCGTCCACCATAAAGCGGTCCCCGACCTGGTCAAGAAGGGGGGGAGCAGGGGATGAACTGGGCCTCCCTGCCGCTTTGCCCCACCCAGCACCTCAAAGCCCTCAGGAGGAAAATGGCCAACACTCCTCAGATTTCCCAACCCATCACGTGGGCAGTGGGGGTGAGAACCCTCTCCTCTGCCCAATTGCAAAGGTTAGGGTCTCCTCTGAGTAAAGGTCTGCTCTGGCTTAAGATCTCGCAGAGGTTTTTCAGAATAACCAGGAGCAGAAATAGTGGCTGGTGTTCCTTTGGGGGCTCGACGTATTTATGGACTGCCTTGCGCGCGTGTCAAAAGCACTGAGGTGCTTTCAGGTTGAAAGGATTAGCCGCGACTTCACCGCTTCCTGGGGGATGCCCATTTGGGGGCTCCTTTCTCGTCCCCGGCAGGAGCTGGAGCAAAGGACAGGAGCTCACCCCGCCCTACGGCAGCTTGTTAGCCTCCAGCCCAGCATCCTAACCACACGAGCCACTCTGCTCCCTGTTTATGGATAATGCGCAAGGAACGTGTGTGCCCGCTGATAGTTTCCAAATCCACGTTTGGATTTTGAATATCCCTAAGCTTAAAAAGAGGCGTTTGCTTCTTTCCTTCCTTAGTTGAGGTGTGGTGCCCGAAGGAGCCCCCCTGGGGGGGGGGCGAGGGAGAAGAGAGAGCCAGTTTACTGGGAAAGGGCCTCGGATGCAGCTGGGGAACCTGGGAATGGGCCCTCAAGCAGGGCGATGGGTGGTGGAGGTGCAAGGGTGGGCCCCATACCTGGTAGTATTTGCCCAAGAAGCTGCAGCCGCAGTCCCGGAAGGGCACGCAGTCGAAGCCGCTGAGGACGTAGCCAGAGTCGCACTCACAGCCCTCCAGGCAGGGGGAGTCGCAGTTGGCAGGGGCCGCCAGGTCCGAGCACGACGGGGGACAGGCCGACATGCAGGGGTTGTAGTGGCTGTGGGGAGAGCACTGGGGAGCTGTGGACAGAGGAGAGAAGCGTTGCATGGCCTGGGCCAGAGCGCAGCTCCCCCTCCCACCCTGGGGAGCCCGAGCCCCTCTCCCCCTGGCCCACCAGGAGGCCACCAGGCAGAGCTGGGGATGTTCGTTGCCCCCCTGGGAGAGTTGGGGCAGGAGGGAAGGGATCCGAGGGCTTCCCTGTCCAAGGAAGGCCCAGGCCAAGAAAAGATAATCTGCTGGCTCTCACCGCAGCCGGTCGCTGCCCTCCAGTTGGCCACCGGGACGTTCTTGCTCTGGCAGGCCAGGGCGTACTGCTCCAGGATGGGGCACAGGCGGGCGGTCCGGTTGTCTTCTCTGCACATGTCGAACAGGCAGCTCCTGCGCGGGAAGAGAAGCAGCAGGCACGTCGCAAGGGGAGGGCAGCCGGCCAGCACTGCCCAGGGAGGGGTCTCTCCAGGGCAGACAAGGAAGTGGGGGGGGTGTTTTTCCAGCATGGGGGGAGGAGGAAGAGGCGAGGTGCAGAAGATGGAGGGAGGGAGGGGCCGCATCCAGACTTGGAAGAGGTGCTGGGATGCCATCCAGAGTCGCAGAAGGGAGGGGCCGTTTCCCAGGGAGCAAAGAGGGAGGCAGGAGGGCCTGGCATCTCCGGTGGGCAGAAAGAGGGCGAAGGGTGGAGAGGGCGAACCGCCTAGCAGTTCACACGGGGTAGAGCCAATGACCTGCTTTAGTCTGGCAAGATTTCTACCTGTGGGCCAGCCAGAAAAAAGAAATTACTCTGAAGGAACTCCTGCCTCCTCAGCCAGCTGGAAAGATTACTTCATCTTTAAGAGGTTGGGGACCAGGACAAAAGAAGAGTGACAGGAAGGGAGGGAGGGAAGGAGCAAAGGAGGGAGAGATGGAAGAAAGGAAGGAAGGAAAAAAGGAAGGAAAGAAGAAAGGAAGGGAAACAGGGAGGGAGGGATGGAGGAAGGAAGGAAGGAAAGAAAGAAAGAAAGAAAGAAAGAAAGAAGGAAGGGATGGAGGGAGGGAAGGAGGAAGACGAAGAGGGAGGGATGGAGGAAGGAAGAAAGGAAGGAAGGGAGGGAAGGAGCGAAGAAGGGAGGAGGAAAAGGAGGGAGGGAAGGAAAGAAGAAAGGAAGGAAGGAAAGAAGAAAGGAAGGAAGGGAGACAGGGAGGGAGGTAGGGACAGAGGAAAGAAGAAAGGAAGGGAGACGGAGGGAGGGAGGAAGGGAGGGAGGGAGGGAGGGAGGAGGAGGGAGGGAGAGAGGAAAGAAGAAAGGAAGGAAGACAGGGAGAGAGAGAGAGGGAGGAAGGATGGGAGGGAGGGAGGGAGGGAGGGAGGGAGATTTTGAAGCCGAGATCTGGATATTGCTCCCTTGGGGAGGGGGCACATGGGGCTGCTGCTCCTCTCCAGCCCATAAACGGGCAGATGCAGCACCTTCCCCCCGAAACCTCCCGGCCCCACGGGGGACGCGGTGGGGTGGGAGAAGAAAGCGGCACTCACTGTAGGAAGGAGTTGGGGGGCTCGTGGGCCCAGCACCCTGGGAAGGGGCCCCTGGGGTCCAGCAGGACGCCACAGACGGAGCTGCTGTTGAACACCTTCAGGGCCTCCTCGGAGCACAGGGGGGAAAATCCCACATCCAGCTCAGCATCCTCCAGGGCTTCTTCCGAAACAAGGTCTCGCCTGGAAGGGAAAAGGGGTTGGAGGGAAAGAGATTCCGGCACCTTTGACCCTCCATCTGAGGACATGGGCAGCTTCAGAGTGGCCAAGCCCGGCTGGACCGTCCTGGGGATTGTCCTTCCCCGTCCGTTGCTGGGTCCAGAAGCAGCCAGAAAGCGCCGGGGGCTGCTTTGGGCGGCAGAGGTTCTGGCTGCCCAGCTACACTCATCGGGGGGGGGGGAGGAGAATTTGGCCAGAACGGGGGAGACCTGCAATGGATGGCCAGAGACGGGAGGGTGTGTGGTGCCCAGAGGGCTGGCCGATATGGAGTGCGCCAGAAGCACGGAGTGGATGGGGGCTGAGTCACCCAAGGGTCCTTGGGCTGCCCAGCTTCAGCAAGTAAACAGGGCGAGGGAGGTGGCCACAGAGGAGGGGGTGGGCTTTGACCCACAAAGTGGCCGAGTCCAGCTTTAGCACCCTTGAAAGAAGAGCCCAGCACCCCGGGGAGATGGGAGGTTCCCATTGACTGGATGAGTCCAAGCAGAGGCTGGACAGCATCAGCCAGGAATGCTGGCACTTGGTTTCCTGCTTACAGCAGGGGGGGTCAGACTAGATGACCCCTAGTACCTTCCTAAGTGGATTCTAGGATTCCACTGCAGGACCGAGAGAAGCGTGTGGCTCCATTTCCACACATCACCAACACGGGTTAATCTTGTAACCAGGCTGAGGTGACCGTCAAATCACAGCGCCTGGGATCCCTGGCAGTTTCAGGGTGGGGGTGGGGGTGGGAGGGGGCTGCGCTGATCCTGCGGAGGGCTCAGCCTGCTCTATAGGAGGCGCCTCTGCTGCTCCTGCTGCTGCTTTCAGGAGCTCCTACCTGAGGCGGAAGGAGGCTCTCTTGACGGGCACTCGCCAGCTCTGCCCGAAGGTGTTCACGTCTTTGACCAGGGTGCCGTCTGGCTTGGCAAAGTCATTCCTGTACCTCCCATCAAAGTTGCCACAGAGGCCTTCGACGTTCCTTTTGTAGCTGTTGGGCAGCAGGATGCCTGGCGGGGGGAAGAATAGCAGAATAACAGAGTTGGGACCTCAGAGATCTTCTAGTCCAACCCCCTGCTCAAGCAGGAGACCCTATCCCAGGGGTAGGCAACCTTGGCTCTTTTATGATTGGTGGACTTCAACTCCCAGAATTCCTGAGCCAGCCATGCTGAGGGGAAAGGGAGAGGTTTCCAAGCTGAGCCATGCTGGCTGAGGAATTCTGGGAGTTGAAGTCCACCAGTCATAAAAGAGCCAAGGTTGCCTACCCCTGACCAATCCTATCCCAGATAAATGGCTGTCCAGTCTACTTTGAAAAGCTCCAGTGATGGACCACCCACAACTTCCGGTGGCAAGCTGTTCCACTGATTGTTCTGACTGTCAGGAAAGTTCCCCTGATTTCCAGGTTGCTTCTCTCCTTGATTCGTTTCCATCTGTTGCTTCTTGTCCTGCCTTCTGCCGCTTTGGAGAATAAGTCGACCCCCCCTTCCTCTTTGGGGCAGCCCCTCAAATATTGGAAGATGCTATCCTGTCACCCCTGGTCTTTCTTTTCTTTAGACTAGACATACCCAGTGATGGGATTCAGCCGGTTCGCACCAGTTCGGCAGAACCGGGAACTAATTTTTTGTTGCCCAGGCCCAGGACGGACTTACGGAAGCGGCCTCCACACAGAGAACCCGCTTGTTCACCTACTTGAATCCCACCACTGGACATACCCAATTCTTGCAGCCGTTCTTCTTGGGGTTTAATCTTAAAGTCACGCTGCAGTGGGACCCCAAGTTCCCGGGCCAATCCAGCTGGTCCCCCCCCCCTTAGTGCAGAACTGATTTCCTGCAAGCCTGGGTAGGCCTGGAGGGTCCTCAGCCTGCGCCCTCCTCTCCTTGGGGGGCTTCCCTCTCCCCCCTGCCACGCCAGCCCCCCCCCCCCGGCTGGTGCAGCTGCTTCACCTGAATTCTCCGAGCCATCAAAGGCGACCGAGAGGCCAAAATCGGATTGTAGGAAAATCTGCCTTCCGCTCTGCTGGATGCGAAGCCCCTCGTGAGGCCGCGCTGGGGGCACTGTTGCCACTCCGTCCACCTGGGGGGGGGGGGAAGAGTTTGCAGCATGGTCCCGGTTCTCCAAAGGCAGCATTAGGGCTCAGCAACCGTCATAGGTACACGCCAGTTGCCGAGCATCCCAATTTTGATCATGTGACCACAGGGATGCTGCAACGGTCGTAAGTGTGAAAAACGGTCTTAAGTCATTTTTTCCAGTACTGTTATAACTTTGAAGGGTCACTAAACGAATGTCAGTAAGTCGAGGACTATCTGTATTCCTCCATTTATGCCAGTGGGGAGGGGGGGCTGTTCTGGGGGTCCTCTGGGAATTTGCCGTAAAAAGTGGCCTTTTCACAGCGGGAGAAGTCAGCTGCCTCGTGAGCCAAGAGGCCTCCTTTGCGAGCCCACCGTGTCAGCCCCACCTCCCACCCCTCGGCACTCACCAGGCTGGGTCAGGCGGCCCGGCAGAGCCGAAGCTGCTGAGGGGGCTTCAAGGACCACCTGGGCAGCCTCGCCAGGGCAGAACTGCCCTTGTGGAGGTGGCAAGAAGCCCCTGAGCTCAGGGTGGGTGTGGGGCCGCCCTGCCCAGGGGCCCGGGGGAGTCCTTACCACCAGCTTCTTCCTCTGCTTGAAGAGCACCGTGTGGTTGTAGACGCGGATCAGCAGCTCCTTCAGCACGGAGGGCTGCCCGACGCCCACCACTGCCCGGTTGGTCCCTTCGATGCTGAAGGGCTCCAGGCGCTCGGAGGCGTCGGGGATGGTCTGCGAGAGCACGTAGGTGCGCAGCCCTTGGAAGTGGTGCAGCAGGCCGTCGAAGGTCATGTAGTGGGGGTCTCCCGTGATCAGGCAGTTGCCAAATCCTGGGGGAGGAGGGTAGGTGAGATCATCTAGCAGCTCCTGCACCATGCCAGTCCCAGTCTCCAAAGTGAGGGTTCCTTAATGGGACCAATTTGGCCAGTGGCTTCTTTTTTCTAGCAGCTACTCAGCTAGAAGCATCCACCCGTCCTGGGCTGGTCTTGGACTCCAGGGACTCTGTGGGGTTGATGGGGCTGGGCCGAAGGCTCTCCCCATGGCTGTCTCCTGGATCACGCCGGGGTTGAGGGGTCCTTGGGGCTCTCTGAGCCTGGCTGTTTTCTGGCAGATGTTTCATGATCCAAACTAGGTTTGTAGAGAGGAGGGATGGAGGAGGAGGAGTGGAGGAAGAGGAGGAGGAAGGAGAGGAGGGAGAGGAGGGAGAGGAGGAAGAGGAGGAGGAGGAGGAGGAGGAGGAAGGATTGGTTGCTCTCTGGGCTTGGTTGTTTTCTTGCAGACGTTTCATGACCCAACTAGGAAACATAATGCTAGAAGGGAGTGAGAGTTGAGGAGGAGGAGAAGGAGGAGGAGGAGGAATAAGGACTGTGGGGCCCTTGGTGTTCTCTGGGCTTGGTTGTTTAATAATAATAATAATAATAATAATAATAATAATAATAATAATAATAATAAAGTTGGAAGGGACCTTGGAGGTCATCTAGTCCAACCCCCTGCTCAGGCAGGAAGCCCTATACCATTTCGGACAAAGGGCTGTCCAGTCTCTTCTTAAAAACCTCCAGTGTTGGAGTATTCACCGCTTCTGGAGGCAAGGAGTTCCACTGGTTAATTGTTCTCACTGTCAGGAAGTTTCTCCTTAGTTCTAGGTGGCTTCTCTCCTTGATGAGTTTCCATCCATTGCTTTTTGTCCCGCCTGAAGGCAGGACAAGAAGCAACAGATGGAAACTTTCTTTTCTTGCGGACTTTTCATGACCCAACCAGGTAACATCATCAGTGCTAGTAACTGCAAAACCACCCAGCTCAGAGAGCGCCAAGGACCCCTCATTTCAACCCTGAGCTACTAATATTCTTCCTTATGGGCCTGCCTCAGTTCCCCCCAGTTGAAGCACCAGAGGCTGGGGGAGGGGCAGGAGTTACACACTCCGGGACAGCTGCCCTTTTCAGACTGGGCTACCTCAAGGGGGGGAGGGTCCTTCTCCCCAAAGCCCCTCTTTCCCTTCCCCACAGCTAGCATCCCTAGCGCTAAGCCTCACCTGTGGGTTTGCAGTGCAACTTCCCGTCTTTCCTGGTGTCGCAAACCTCCCCGGGGTCACAGCCGAAGTCCTGGCACCGGATAGTGCCTCCACGGCGGCAGCGGCACTTCTGGCTGCAGTGGGGGGTGAGCCAGCTCTCCCCGATCTGCCAAAATGAGCGTAGCGTGGGGGTTAGTGAAGGGCCACAGCCACAGGCCACGAGGGGGGTCTCCTTCCGCAGCCTCGGGGGGCTGCTGTGCACCATCGTGGCTCGCCCACCCCAAGGCCGGGCCACCAGGGGCAGAGATCATGGGGCTACTTTGCCATGGATGGGGCTCTGCCCCCCTGCAGGCGGGAGGGACCCCCACTCACTTTGTGGTACCGGCCGTCCTTGTCCTGGCAACCGCACTGGCTGAGGGGCACACACTGGTCATCGCTCAGCACAAAGCCCTCGTTGCAGACACAGCCTTCCAGGCAGCCCCCTGGGGGCTTCTCACACAGCTCCCCGGCGTAGATGTTGCTGCAGGTGGGCGGGCAGGGGGGGGCGCAGGGGGCGTAGAAGCTGTTGGGTGGGCAGGGCAGCGCTGGGAGGGAGGAGGGAGGGAAAGAGAGCAGCTTCAGCCACAGGGTTCCAGCCCCTTACTGATTATTATTTACGAAATTTATTTGCTGCCCATCTCATTTCAAACCTTACAACACAAAAAACATTAAAATCAACAAATATAAGCATACCCCAATAAGGCAGTCCTCGACGTACGACCACAATTAATAATCAGAAGAGAGCTGGAAGGGACCTTGGAGGTCTTCTAGACCAACCCCCTGTTGAAGTAGGAGACCCTCTACCATTCCAGACAAGTGGCTGTCCGGTCTCCTCTTAAAAACCTCCAGGGATGATTGAGCCTCAACGGTCTGCTAAACGAGACCGTTGCTAAATGAATTTTCCTCCATTTTGCGACTTTTCCTGCTACGGTTGTTAAGCAAATCACTGCGGTTGTTAAGTTGGGAACATGGCCACTAAGTGAAACTGGCTCCCCCATTGACTTTGCCGGTCAGAAGGTCGCAAGCGGGGATCACGGGACCCCTGGGGACACTGCAACCGTCATAAATGTGAGTCGGTTGCCAAGGATCTGAATTTCATGGTTGGGTGAAAAAAGGGTCCTAAGTCACTTTTTTCAGTGCCATTGTAACGTCGAACAGTCGCTAAATAAACTGTTGTAAATTGAGGACAACCTCTATAAACAGAACAAAATCATTGACCGGTGGAGATGGAGAAGGAGGCAGCCAAATGCATCCAGGTGGGGGTGGGGGGAGAGGTGGGGTTAACTTTTACTTAATCCATTACCTCCAGAATGAAGCCCCCTCCCCACTGGCCCCCCAGGCCCTCTGGTAGAACTAGGTCTAAAGACCCTTGCAAAAAATCAGATGGGTAGGAGCCCATCTCCCCTCAGAGGGCCAGATATTCCCAAAGCAGGAGCCACAGCAGAGAAGGCCCTTCTCCTGGACCCCCCCCAGGTGAAATTCCCTGGTCAAGGGGTCAGCAGAATGCCTCCCCTGCCAACGTGTGTGTGGGGGGGCAGGGGGTGATGATGCTGGGTCTAGGAGACAACCAGCTGGGGAAGGACACTCGCCAGGACGGAGGTCTTGTTGCCGGCTGTTACACAGGGCAATCCTCTGCCCACGTTTCCTCTTCCACGTCACTGCTTCCTCCCCCCCACCCCGATCTGCTTCCCGGGATGCTTACGGCAGAAGGTGGTGTTCCTCCACTGGATGGGGACCCCCTTGGCCTGGCAGGCGTCCGCATAGGCTTGCACCACGGCGCACAGAGTGGCACGCATCCCGTCGTACTTGCACATGTCGTAGACGCAGGTCTGGACGAAGAGGTCTGGCTGTACCAGGGGGTGGCAGGGCACGAAGACACCGGAGTGCAGAACCTGGCACTGCTTTTCCACTGAGGACAGGTCGCCAGGGGTGCAGGGCGGACCCAGCTCTGGGCGTGTGTCTGGCAGGCAGCTGTGAGGAAGGCAGGCATGGGGGATTGGCTACAGAGCCAGACACGAAGTGGGTCCAGGCGCCTCTGGAGCTCAAGGGAAAGGGGGGCACTCCCAACCTGGCAGCCCCAAATGTTTTACAACCGGGTTACCATTGTATTGTGAACTGATTTGGAGTCAGTGGCCACTGAGGTAGAACTGAAGGAAGGGAGGAGTGATAGCAAGGAGGGGAACACACACCTGGAGTCTTCATAATCGTCCACCTTCCAGCTGTTCCCGAACTGAGTGACGTTCTTGGCCTGGGATCCATTGGGCATCAGCAGCTCATCTTCCTTTTGGCCGTTGTAGTTCCCACAGAGGCCACGCACCTGAAAACAGGAGGGAGGTTTACACGTGTCCAGTTGCCTTTTGGAAAAAGCACCTACTAGATACTACTAGATGTGGACCAGGGTTAAACCCGTCTACAGAGGACCAAGGAACTCTTAGCTGTGATAGCTCAATGGAATTCCTTTATCAGAAGCAGATGGTCTCTGATAATCATCTGATGCAGTGTTTCCCAAACTTGACAATTTTAAGGCATGTGGACTTCAACTCCCAGAATTCCACAGCCAGCGTTGCTGGCTGTGGAATTCTGGGAGTTGAAGTCTTCATGCCTTAAAATTGTCAAGTTTGGGGAACACTGATCTGATGGAAAGTGACCCTCCAGGATTGGGCAACTGACTCGAATCTTATTTGGGAAATTCCTAGAAGTTCTTGACTAGCTGTTCCTGGATCCAGGATGCTGGGTTCAGATGATCTTGGGTGTAACTCAGAGGCCCACAGGTGTGTTAGCAAAACCTCCAACCATTAATGAGCAGAGGTCAGAGCCGTAGAGCTGTGGATGAGGGAACCAGCAGAGGCCTTTGCTCTCAAGAGACAAAGTTTGGTGCTAACCCAACGTTTCAGCCTCCACCTGGCTCCCCTTTCACCTGAGACTCACCTGAGAGAAGTAGGAGCTTGGCAAGCTGATCTCCAAGTACTGATTCCCATCATATTTCACCGTCAGCCCAAAGTCAGTTTCCACCACCATGTAATTGCCGACATTCGACACGGTCACCGAGTTTCGTTGGGAGCGGCTTTCCACTGGTGTGTAGGCCCTCATCTTGTTGAGCTATGAAAGACAGTTTGAGTCAGCACCGGGATTGAAATAGCAGGCATACGTAGCCAGGAAACCTGCTTCCCTACTGGGAGAGCCACGGATCTACAGATAGTCCTTGACTTGCAACAGTTTGTTTAGAGACCAAACTTACAACGGCACTGAAAAAAGTGACGTATGACCATTTTCACACTTACAATCAGTGGTGGGACTCAGCCGGTAGCTAATTTTTTGTTGACTTTGGCAAACCGGCTGATGCCCTAGCCTTTTTTCACAAGGCCCAGAACGATCCAGTGGAAGTGCGTGGATGCCACTTCCGGAAGTCCATTCTGGGCCTCGAAGGCCCAGGCCCAGAACAGACTTCCGGAAGCGGCATCCACACAGAGAACCGGTTGTTCAGATATTTGAATCCCACCACAGCTTACAACTGTTGCAACATCCTAACTCCCAGAATTCCTCAGCCTTAACCCTAAACTGAACCTCAGTCAAAAGTAACTGGTCAATGACAAGCTTAGAAAATCTGAAGCCACCCCGGTCCCCTTCGTACCAGAATCTTCTTGTCTTTCTGGAGTGTGATCCGTAGGTCGTACACATCCACATGGACCTCCCGGAGGTAGGTGGCTCCTGGCAAGCCCCTGTCTTCATTTTTCCCAGTGATGTTGAAGGGGGTGACAGTGCAGAGGTTCTTGGTATCACAAGCAGCGACCAGGGTATACAGGCAGGTACCCAGGAAGGTGTGCATCACTTTGTCAAAGGTGTAATAATGGGGATCACCCACCACGTGACACGAGGCTCGGCCTGCAAGATGTAAGGAGGCTTTGATAAGGGGGCATATTTTCATGTTTTTTTGGCAATCAATTAGGAGCCAGCCCTGTGTGCCGCTATCAAAAAAAATCAACACAATCCTGGGCTGCATGAACACAGAGGGAGAGGATCAAAATGGCGTGAAGGGTTAATATGACTTTATAATGCCTTGGTAAGACCACACTTGGAATACGGCATCCAGTTGTGGTCACCATGATATTGAAAAAGATGCTGAGACTCTGGAAAGACTGCAGAGAAGAGCAGCAAAGATAATTAGGAGACTGGAGCATAAAACATACGAAGAACGGCTGCAGGACTTGGGTTTGGCTAGTCTAAAGAAAAGAAGAAATAGGGGAGACATGATAGCAGTATTCCAGTATTAGAGGGGTTCCCACAAGGAAGAGGGGACCAGGTTGTTCACCAGAGCACCAGAGGGCAGGACGAGAAACAATGGTTGGAAACTAATCAAGAAGAGAAGCAACCTAGAACTAAGGAGAAATTTCCTGACAGTGAGGACAATCAACCAGTGGAACAGCTTACCCCCAGAAATCGTGGGTGCTTCATCACTGGAGATTTTAAAGAAAGGACTAGACTGTCTGAGATGGTATAGGTTCTCCTGCTTGAGCAGGGAGCTGGACTAGAAGACCTCCAAGGTCCCTTCCAGCTCTATTCTATTCTATTCTATTCTATTCTATTCTATTCTATTCTATTCTATTCTATTCTATTCTATTCTATTCTATTCTATTTTCTATTCTATTCTATTCAAAAAGCGGGGGGGGGGTGGTGGTGGTGGTGTTCCACCTAGTCTCTATAGCACTGGAAGGCAGTATAAGAAGTAATGATTGGAAGCCAATCAAGGAAAAAAGTAACCTAGAACTAAGAAGTTTCCTAACAGTGAGGACAATCAATCAGTGGAACAGCTTCCCTCCAGAATTTGTGGGTGCTCCATCACTGGAGGGTTTTAAGAAGAGATGGACAGAATGGTATAGGGCCCCCTGCTTGAGCAAGGGGTTGGACTAGAAGACCTCCAAAGTCCCTTCCAATTCAATTGTCTTTGTTATTCTGTTATTCAATTCATCTCTTTTGTTTTCCCCTCTCAATATACCAAGTCTGTCTGATGTGGTCAGGACCAAACCACTCCTTCCTTTGCCTTTCTAAGGAATTTCTTTAGTGATAGATTTTATCTTCCTGGGCTCCAAGATCACCGCAGATGGGGTCTGCAGCCAAGAAATCAAAAGATGCTTGCTCCTGGGGAGGAAAGCCATGGCAAATCTAGACAGCATACTAAAAAGCAGAGACATCACCCTGCCAACAAAAGTGCGTGTAGTCAAGGCCATGGTTTTCCCAGTTGCAATGTATGGCTGTGAAAGTTGGACCATAAGAAAGGCTGAGCGCCCAAAGAATGGAGACCTTTGAACTCTGGTGTTGGAGAAGACTCCTGCGAGTCCCTTGGACTGCAAGGCGATCCAACCGGTCAGTCCTGGAGGAGATCAACCCTGACTGCTCTTTAGAAGGCCAGATCCTGAAGTCGAAATTCAAATACTTTGGCCACCTAATGAGAAGGAAGGACTCCCTGGAGAAGAGCCTGATGCTGGGAAAGATGGAGGGCAGTAGAAGAAGGGGACGACAGAGAATGAGATGGCTGGATGGAGTCCCTGAAGCAGTAGGTGTGAGCTTCAATGGACTCCAGAAGATGGTAGAGGACAGGAAGGCCTGGAGGAAAGCTGTCCATGGGGTCACAATGGGTCGGACACGACTTTGCAACTAACAGCAGCAACAAAAGAATTGCTTTGTTGTATTAGAAGACCTCCTCGTTGCCCTTGAAATGCCAGGCAAGTTGATTTTGCCAGCCGTTCTGTCAATTCTCCATCCTTCATCCCATCATGCTGACCACCCCTGAACTTACCTTTGGTGTAGCAACCCAGCACTCCATCCTGAACAGCACAATTCTCCTGCACACCACATTGCCACAAGGTGCAGTTGATTTCATTGTTGGGCCTGCAGGTGCATCGTTCTTTGCAGGACTCATCGACGAACCAGGTCTCCCCCAGCTGCCGAGAAGAAGAGGAGAAAACCTTGGGTTAGAAAGTCACCGAGGCCCTGTGGTTTCTCCTGCAAAAAAGTGGCCTTTCCTTCATCCCTTCTAGGGGATGCTGATGGCTGCAGCCCAGCCCCTCCTCCGCCCTCCGATCTCTGCTGGCTTTCCTCCTCCACTGGATTCCATCTTGGATCGCCTGTGCCCTGGCTCCTGTGTTGCATATCGCATTTTTGAAGATTGGTTCTGAAAAGGCAGCTCTGTGCTTTAGCTTCCCCTCAAGCACAAAGCCCAGAAGCGGTTTCCAGGTAGAAACAACGTTGTGTTCTTTTCTTTAATCAAAGCAGTCAATTTATCCCTCTCTGCTGACTCCATCAGCTTTTGCAGCCCTTCGTCCGTGGTGGGAATCAAAGCATTCTTCCATTTTTGTGCGCAGAGTGTTCTTGCTACTGTATAACAGGGGTCTTCCAATTTGGCCCTTTTATGACTGGTGGACTTCAACTCCCAGAATTCCTCAGCCAGGAGGATGTCCAGTCTCTTCTTAACAACCTCCAGTATTGGAGCATTCACAACTTCTGGAGGCAGGTTGTTCCACTGGTTAATGGTTCTCACTGTCAGGAAGTTTCTCCTTAGTTCTAGGTTGCTTCTCTCCTTGATTAGTTTCCATCTGTTGCTTCTTGTCCTGCCTTCTGGCACTTTGGAGAATAGCTTGACTCCCTCTTCTTTGTGGAAGCCCTACAAATACTGGAATACCGCTATCACGTCCCCCCAGTCCTTCTTTTCTCTAGACTGGCTGTATCCAAGTCCTGCAACTGTTCTTCGTATGTTTTTGTCTCCAGGCCTTTAATCACCTTAGTTGCTCTTCTTTGCACTTTTTCCAAAGTCTCAGCATTTTTTTTTGTAATGTGGTGACCAAAGCTGGATGCCTTATTCCAGCTGTAGCCTTACTAAGGTTGTATCAAGCGGTACTAATACTTCACCTGGTGTAGAGTACAGTATATATACAAACAGAGCACGGTCCCTTTGTTGAGAAGGTCTGCAGCACAGAAGCAGGTGCTGAGGAAGCCAGGCCAGATCGTGTCCTCCCAGCCTCCCACTGCGGAGGAGAAACACCCACCTGGTAGTAGTTGTCCTGGTCATCCACACAGCCGCAGTCGCTCTCCGGGACACACATGTCTCCACTCAGGACAAACCCTTCGTTGCAGAAGCACCCTTCCACAGGGAGGGGGCTGCACAGGGCGAGCCCTCCTGGTTTAATACAGCTGGAAGGGCAGGAAGTCCCACAGCTGCTGTAGTGGCTGTTGACAGAGCAGGAGATGGCTAGAAGGGAAAGAGACATCGTCAGTCACAGGAGAGGTCTCTCTCACACCAACACAACCTTTCACACAAGTCCACCTCAACTCCAATCAAGGTGGCCAAGTGGTTGAGGAGGGTCTAGAGAGGGGGCCCAGTTGCCTGTTGCCCAGGCTGCAGAGAGGAGAAAGGAGGAGGAAAAGGGAGAAGAAAAAGAAGAAGAAGAAGAAGGAGAAGGAGAAGGAGAAGGAGAAGGAGAAGAAGAAGAAGAAGAAGAAGAAGAAGAAGAAGAAGAAGAAGAAGAAGAAGAAGAAGAAGAAGAAGAAGAAGAAGGAAAAAGGAAGAAGAAGAAGAATGAAAAAGGAAGAAGAAGAATGGAGACAGTGGGGAAAAGGAGAAGATGATCAGGAAAAGACAAAGAGGAGGAAGGACAGCCAGGAGGAGCAGAGAAGCACCCTGGAGGCACCCAGAGGGAAATGGACAGCCAAGAGCAGCTTCATCCAGCCAGAGGGGATAAGAGGGGAGAGGCTGGGCCATTCGACATTACGGGGTGCCCCAAGACTCGGTGCTTCTCTTCCGCAGCTCACATGAAGCCATTGGGGGAGATTGTCCCCCAGTTGAAAATGGGCTCAACACATGGCTGACACCTGGGGGCAAGGGCAAGGGTCATGTGCCAGAAGTCCTGCCCAGTCCCTGGAGGGAGGCTGCGAGGGTCCGGATGGAGACCCAGACTCAGCCCAGGCAAGGTGGCTGCCACTTCAGAAGCCTCCTGATTCCAGGACAAGATCAAGTTTGTGTCTGGGGGGGGGGGCGGCGGGATTGAGCCCTACAACTGGGGGTGGTGATGGGGCGCTTTTCTGCACTCAAAACTCCTGCTTGTTTTCCAGGCTTATCTTTTGTTCATCATTCAAAATCCTACATTATTTATAATACAACATATATATAAATAAATTAGCCACCCACAGGGTATGAGGGAGAGAGGGAGGGAGGAAGGAAGGAAAGAAAGAAAGAGAGGATATGAATGAAGGGAAAGAGGAAGGAAGGAAGGAAGGAAGGAAGGAAGGAAGGAAGGAAGGAAGGAAAGAAGCAAGGAGAGGACATGAAAGGAGGGAGGGAGCAAAGGAAGGAAGGGACATGGAAGAAGGGAGGGAGGAAGGAAGGAAGGGAAGGAGAGAAGGGAATGAGAAGAAGGGAGGAAAGAAGGAAGGAAGGAAGGAGAGAAGGGAATGAGAAGGGAGGAAGGAAGGAGGCTTATTCTTTTAGCTGCCTCACTCGCAGCCCCCTGGGTGTCCAGATCTGGTCCTCTGGTTCTCCTGTGCTGGTCCCAGACCTCCTCGGACGCCCCCCTGCTGAGGGTCCCCACCCCCCCAGCCCCAAGCGCAGCACTTACGACAGAGGGTGGAGTTCCGCCATTCCACACACACCCCAGCATTGGAGCAGGAGGCAGCGTAGGCTTGCAGCCCGTGGCACACGGAGGTCTGCTGTCCTTGAGTGAGGCACACGTCATAAACGCAATTCTCCAGGAAATGGGTGGGGTCCACCACAGCATGGCACTGCCCGAAGGGGCCTGTGCAAAAGAGGAAGGAGTCTCAGCATGGCTAGAGGCCCTCGGAGGTGTGTGTGTGGGGGATCCCTTCTGCTGAACGGACAAACGCAGGTCCCAAGGGGTCCCTCTGGAGAAAGCTTGATGCTTGGCAAGCAGACATGGGGGGGTCTTCCCAGTCAAAGCCCCTCACGTGTGCATTTGTCTCAGCCTGGACTCCGATCAAACTGGGGGTATCCCAAATTGCAAAGCTTCTGCCCCGATCATTACCCATAGAGGCAAAGGGTATATGCTTAGTATGTTGCATGGGAAATAAAACACATCTCCGCCCCCCGTGCCTTACACGCCCAGCTTGCACTTTCGAGTGCAGTGTGAGCTCACAACCAGAGAGAAGTAGATCCGCTTTGGAGCCGTTCTGCCCCACCGCAGACAAAGAGCTTTACCTGTTGGATCTGCGATCAGGCGGCAAGCAGAATTCCTCCGAATTTCCTCCTCCAGCTTTGGGTCACATAACTCTGATGGGCCGGAACATCTGCCAAAGGCCAGAGGGGGAATATGGCTCAGGACAGTCCCATTAGGGTCTCCTCTGGCTTCCAACCATCCTTACTAGGAGGGAGGGAGACTGAGTATGCCGCCCCCCATGAAAGGTGATAGGATGGGGAGCGCCATTCAACATCTGGAGGGGCCAGCCGAGTGAAGGTCCCTCAGCTGGAAATCTATTGGGCTTAAGGTTAGGGGTGAGGTTAGGAAGAAAGTGTGGGGGAGGTGTTGTTTGTAAAATAATAAAGGCAGGGAATAAACGAACAAACAATAAAGGAGAATACTCGTAGCTCAGAGTTGAAATGGGGGATCCTCGGTGCTCTCTGAGCTGGGTGGCTTTCTTGCCAACGTTTCATGACCCAACTAGGCGTCATCAGTGCTAGAAAGGAGTAGGGTTTGTGGAGAGGAAGATCAGGAGGAGCAGGAGGAGGAGGAGCAGCAGCAGGAGGAAGATGATAGGGTGACCTTAGTGGTTTTCTTGCAGATATTTCAAACTAGGTAACATCCTCAGTGCAAGCTCAATGCATCATCATCATCATCACCACCATCATCATCAGTGCAACCAAGCTCAGAGAACACCAAGGACCCCTCGGAACCCTTTGAATATGAGGAGCACCATCTACAAGGAAGGCACTTGTAGCTCACCGGAGCTCTTTGTGCCATTCCCTCCACAAAATGTGCCTCAGTGTGATGGAATATAGTCTGGATTCCCCGGAGGGAGGCAGGGAGGGGCTGCATTCCAGAGGAGCAAAGACAGCTCCGTTCAGAGAGTTTGTGTGGGAGAAAGAGGGTGAAGACGGCTCCTCCCTAATAGTTCCCAGAGTCTTTGCTTTATCTGGGTGGTAGCCTGCTTTAGTTTGGCAAGATTCTGTCTATGGGTGAGGAGTGATAAAGAAATCTACTTGGAAGAACCACAACGTGTCTTTCTTGATTTCTGGAGCCTGTCCCTCAGCTAAGTGTCCGCCAAGGGAACCTACATGCTACTGTTGTCTGAGACAAGCCAACTGTTTCCGAGCTGAGTTGAGTCTCCTGCAGGTAGTCCATCCGGCTTTAGATTGTCATCTTCTGGATTCCCATTGAAATTACCTTTAAGGGGTGGGAAAGAGGAAAGAAAATTATCTCTAGGCCCACATTTCTTTATCTCATCAACATTTAACATTCTGTTTGAAAGGGATGACCCCACCTTCACCCCGTCAGCAAAGAGCTGCAGGACCAGAAACCGAAACTCATCAAGGAGAGAAGCAACCTAGAACTCAGGAGAAATGTCCTGACAGTGGGAATAATTAACCCTTGGGATGAGTTACTCCCAGAAGTTGTGGGTGCTCCACAAATGGAGGTTTTTAAGAAGAGATTGGACAGCCATTTGTCTGAAATGGCATAGGGCAGGGGTAGGCAACCTTGGCTCTTTTATGACTCGTGGACTTCAACTCCCAGAATTCCTGAGCCACCCTGGCTCAGCTTGGAAGCCTCTCCCTTTTCCCTCAGCATGGCTGGCTCAGGAATTCTGGGAGTTGAAGTCCACGAGTCATAAAAGAGCCAGGGTTGCCTACCCCTGGCATAGGGTCTCCTGCCTGAGCAGAGGGTTGGACTAGAAGACCTCCAACTCTATTATTCTATTATCCTGACCACCAATCTTTGCTCCTGCTCCTCCATAGAGGAGGTTCTCAGCCTTCCAGGTCATTATTGTTCCAAAGATGCATTTTCAAGAGGCAGCTGGACTTTCTGGTTTTTCCCTGAAGATGCTTCGCTTCTCATCCAAGAAGCTTCTTCAGCTCTGACTGAATGGTGAGGGAACGGGAGGATTTATACTCCTTGAAGAATTTATACTCCTTCCCTTCCCCACCATCCAGTCAGAGCTGAAGAAGCTTCTTGGGTGAGAAGTGAAATGCCCTCAAAGAAAAACAAAGGAAGTTCGGTTGCCTCTTGAATAAGCACCTTTGGGGTTTTTGCTCCTGCTGATTCCATCTCCCATCCTCCTTCAAGAGTTGCCCACTCCTGCCCAGGGGAAGGTCCCACGTCTCACCACACAGCCCGCAGAGCAGTCCCTGGTATTTGGGTGGCACGGCCACTTCCGCAAACTGGTTCCCATCAAAGCGGACGCTCAGGCCAAAGTTTGTTTTCAAGATCACGTAGCTGCCACTCAACCGCACCACAATCTTGTTGCCTCCGATATATACCGGCAGGTTTCTCCGAGTGCCGTTGACCTGGGGGAAGATTTCCAAGAAGTTTATCGTGTCCTGCCACCCTCAACAAGGCAAGTCAAGGAAACATTCCTGCTGCTTTCCTCCACGTGGGAACGAGCGCTGAAGGAAGCTGCATGGACCTGGCTTCTTTCCCTAAGAGCCGGGGGGCCTTCCCAGGACATGGCTGGGTCTTCCCTACCCCCTGTGCCCCCCGTGCTCAGGCCAGCTCCAAGCAAGCACGGGCTCTGGAGAACTTGATGGAGATTATTTTGTCAGCATTATGTTCTAAGGATTAGTTAGGCCAGGGCTGGGCAACCTTGGCTCTTTTAAGACTCATGGACTTCAACTCCCAGAATTCCTGAGCCAGCCTGGCTCAGCTTGGAAACCTCCCCCTTTCCCCTCAGCCTGGCTGGCTCAGGAATTCTGGGAATTGGAGTCCATGAGTCATAAAAGAGCCAAGGTTGCCTATCCCTGAGTTAGGCCAAAGAACTTTCTTTGCCCAACCTGACCGCCAGGTATACTGTGCCTCTCTGTGGGAGGAAGGTTAAAGACCACCTTGCTTTACTTAGGCGCCTTACAAAATACATACAAGTATAGAAATACGAATGCATCCTTTTACCACTATGAGTCTTTCTCATTATTTTCTGGAAGGAATTTCTCCAGAGCTCCGCTGAGTAAATAATTACTACAGTCAGCCTGAATGATTGGTTCTGGGGTCCTGCGTTGGATCCCACAGATGCGCTCAGACTTTCTGCTGCCCTCAGAAGGTGGGCCTCCTTACGTTGACTTTCCTGTTCTTCAGCAAGGACACCTGGTTCCCGTACACTGCCACATGGACTGAGTTGACGTAAGACACAGCCAGATTGGAGCCCCGGTGCTCGTTGGTGGTGGACACGTCAAAGGCCTCCAGATCACGGGTGGAGTTGGTGCAGACTTTGGCCAAGGTGTAGGTACAGTTGCCCATGAAGTGGTGGACACGGCCGTCAAAGGTGGTGTAATGGGGGTCTCCTGAGGCAGTGCAGATAGATGGGACTGGGGGGGGGGACAAAACAAAGTATTAATTGGTCCCAAAGCAGCCTGGTCAGCCAAGTTCCCACAAGCCAAATATCTCTGGAGATTCCCAGTCATCCAGGACATAATTGTCCCCAAAGTGTTTTTTCCCCCCAAAAGGCAACTGGACTTTCCTGGTTTATTCCTTAAAAATATTATTATTATCTTTCTGAAAGACTCAAATGACTTTCAGGATATTTGACAAGTCCAATTTCAAAGGACAGCTGTGGGAGTAGACACATGTTACATCCTGCCCAGTCTTTTCCTCTTGGAGTGGATGTAACTATGGCTATCCCTGAAGCATTGTAGGCAAGAAAAGTTTGAGAGTGAGTGTTACCTGAGACAGTCGGATCTACAGGAGATGTTGGTTCTGGTAGATAAAGAAAGAAACCCAAGTTAGGATCAATCCTCCTTTTATCATTCAGCCCTTCAGCAAAGCAAGGATGTGGCTAATTAGCAACACAGCAACAGGGGCTGCAGAAAACCTTATCTACCCCTAACCCCCATTTTATTTGGGGTGCCACTAGAGAAAAGATGATCTCCTGAGGAAATGGTTTTTCTCAAAGAATCACAGGACCTTCAGCGTATTTCAGATAGACCAGGGGTAGGCAACCTTGGCTCTTTTATGACTCGTGGACTTCATATCCCAGAATTCCTGAGCCAGCCACGCTGAGCGGAAAGGGAGAGGTTTCCAAGCTGAGCCATGCCGGCTCAGGAATTCTGGGAGTTGAAGTCCACGAGTCATAAAAGAGCCAAAGTTGCCTACCTCTGGCCTAGGCTATAGGGGTAGACACCAGGAAGTAAAAATGATGTTGCTTTCTGCCTTCTCGTGAGGGCCCACATTACCTGGGACAGTTGGCTCTGTGGGAGAAGGTGTTGGTTCTGTTGGAGAAAGAAAAGAAGCTAGATTAGGATCAACCCCCCAATTGTCATTCATCCTTTAGTAGAAGGGGAATATGTGTTCTTAGCAATGGAATAACAAGGCTTGGGGAACATCCCATTGATTTCAAATCTCCACCTCTTACGCCCATCACTGTGAAGCTGGTGCTTCCATGAATATCTTTCAAGGATTGTCATTAAAATAAATTTGAAGGGCAGAATTACCTGAGGTACTGGGCTCCGGGGGTGTAGGTGTTGGTTCTGGTAAACAAAAGAAAGAGTTCAAATTATGATCAATACTCCTGTTGTCGTTCACCACTTTAGCCGAGAGAGGGAACATAGGAAACCTTACACATCCACAGCTTGAAATCCTGAATGATTGTGAAACTCTGCTAAAAGAGGGGAAGGGCACTGCAGGAACATGACTGGGTGAAAGATCCGAGGGGACAGTTGGAGAATGGACCTACTTTGGTTCACATGAGATTCACACGAGGTGGCAGAATTCAGACTGACAGTGGAATCTACAGGGATGGTAATTATCCATGTCAAAAATGTGAATCTTCATTTTTATTTCCTCTGAGTTGTCTTTCACATACACGCAGAAACACTGACCCACAGTATACAAAATGGTGTAGGGGGTTGGACTTGATGACCTCCAAGGTCCCTTCCAACTATATTATTATTATTATTATTATTATTATTATTATTATTATTATTAATCAGAAGGGAAAGCCAAGCCTTTGTATTGCCGTTCCATATGTGCAGTCAGGAGCACAGAATCACTGATTGTGATCCAGCACAATTCATTGCACAGAGGTGGCAGGAAAACTGCTGCTGCTTAGGAGGGGCAGAGACTCAATCTGACAAAAAGTTTGATCTCTCCTGTCTTACAATTCCTCACAACATTCAAGGAGAACCTTGACAAAACCCTACAAAAGTGTCAAGCAGGAAGAAGCAACTGCTGGCCCTGGTTTGTTCCAACGAGAACATGGGAGAAAGGAAAGGAGTCTCCCAAACGCTGACCTGTGCCAGAAGTGCTGCCCGCTGGTGAGAAAGGGATCTAGGCACAGGTGAGGTGCCCTCACTGACATCTGATTGTTTGCCGCTATTGACACATTCAGGCTGGCTAGAAGATACTCAGGTCCCACCACAGCTCTACTCACCACAAACGGTATCCTTTTTCCAGTCCCCGAGGTCTGCCCCGTTCACTTCGCATGCGGCGGCATACGCTTCCAGACTTTTGCACAACTGTTCTTTGTCTCCCCCGGTAGCACATTGGTCATACACACAGCTTTCGAAGTCCAGCTGAGGAGGGATGCTGCCATGGCACTCGGTAAAAGGCCCGTTTGAGGACAGAATTATTTTGCACAAATCTTCAAAAACTGCCTCTTTCAGAGGGTCACAGGGGGCTGGAACTACTGGTGAGCAGCTAGAGACAGAAAAAAAAGCTGACATTGAAGGATCTTTTATTTGGATGCAGAAAGAGAAATGTATGTGATATCTTTTGCCTCAGTTAGTCCATTCATTCTGGCGCTAGGAGGGCATAAGTGCTGAAGAATTTAATGAGGAATGACCTGTGTTCCCTCTAAACACTACATTTTGGGATTTCCTTCCTTCTGTAACGCATAGATAGGTTTCCTGTCAGTGTACAGGATACAGCACAGGGTGTTCAGCTGGTTGACTGATTCTGACTTCACAATCCAAATCCGAGAACACAATACGGAATATGTGGTGGACCCCTGAAAACTCCTTGGTCACAGCCACTTGCCTCCAAGCGTCATCTTCCACTCTCCAACTATTGCCAAATTTGTTGGCATCCGTCTCCAGCATCCCATCTGGCTGTTGGAAATCATCCAGCTGGCTGCCCGAGTAGGTGCCGCACAGCCCACAGAGGTGTCCCTTGTATCTCTCACTGACTTCGATAAAGAGCTGGTGATCCCCATCAAACTTCACCCGAAAGCCTATGTTGCTATCAACAACCACATACGGAAGCTGTTCTTCCACCTGAATGTTGGGCTGTAGCCTCAGAGGAAGATCAACTTTGGCTCCATTCACCTGCAAAAAGGGAAAAGGTGAGTCTGCATCTATTCATGGACAACTTTTCTGGGAGGACTGCTAAATATGCAGGGAGAACCCCAGAGATTTGTCTGGGTTGGCCACTTGCCCTTGCACAATTCCTCAGGGTGTTATACTCACGTAGACCTCTTTGTTCTTCCTCAGAGCCAAGTGGATGTTTCTCAGCGAGATGGCCACTGAGTTGAGAGCTGTCCAGTGTGGGCTGGAGCGATGTTCATTCCGAGTGGTCACAGAGAACTGCTCGGAGGAGTTGCTGCAGATTTGCACTGCAGTGTAATTGCACCCACCCTGGAAGTGGTAGAGTCGCCCATCGAAGGTGACATAGTGTGGGTCTCCATAGATGTGACAGGTGGCCTTGTCTGCAATGTAGCAGCCCAGGATGCCATTCTGCACTTTACAGACTTGGTCTTTTTTGCAACTGTCTGAGGTGCAGGACAAGGTGCCATTTTCTGCACAGCGGCATCGGCCGACGCAATCCGGTTTCCAGAACGTCTCTCCTTTCTGTTGGAGAGAAGACAAAAAAAAAAGGTGAGGACCCAGCACTGCTGTGCAAATTACTCCAGACTCTGTTATTGCCCTAGAGGTTCTATGGGAACAAACCTCATAATATTGATCTCCATCGACACAGCCGCAATCCTCCTGTGGCACACACTGTGCTCCGCTGAAGACAAAACCTTCATCGCATTCGCATCCCTCCACGCAAGGCTTGGTGCAGTTCCATGGAGCGAGTGGATTGGAACACGTGGCGGGACAGGAAGTGGCGCACACGTTGTAATGGCTATGATCGTCACAAGGGATTTCTAGAAAAGAAAGTAGGAACCATACAGAAAGTGAGGAATGCTTCCGAAGGACACACTCAATGTGAGGTTAATTGCTCATCTTTTAGAGTATTATCAGTGGATACTCACTGCAGGAAGTGGCATTCCTCCAGTCGGGAAGCTGCAAGCCAACTCTTTGGCAGGCATCAGCGTACGCCTCCAAAGCACTACACAAGGCCTCATGGGACCCATTCAGTTCACACAGATCAAAGATGCAACTCTGGAAGAAGCTGTTGGGGTTGATTGCAGAATGGCAAGCTGCCAAGGGTCCCTGGCTGCTGGTAAGTTGTCCGCAGTACGCCTCTGACTCATAGAGATTTTTCAGGTCTGAGGGACAAGGTTCTGGGTCTGATGGGCCTTTACAGTTGGGTGGGTCGTACTCGGCATTAGGAACCTGCCAGCTGTTTCCTAGCTCGTTGGAATTCTTGGCTTGCTGTCCATTGGGCATCATGTTGTCATCCTGCCAGCGGTTGTTGAAGTTCCCACACATGCCACAAGTCTTGCTGAAGAAGTCGGTGGGGACCCTGATTTCCACCGAGTGATCTGTGTCGTAAGAGACAATCAGCCCGAAATCCGTTTCTAGGGTCACATAGCGTCCATTGATGTCCACTCTCAGGGTGTTGTTTAGCTTGCGCACAGAAAGCCTTGTAAGCACTTTGTTCACCTAGGAGGAGTCAGACACAAATTGTAATTATATTTCCTAAGAAATGAACCGTCTTAGGATTATCAGGATGGGCTCCCCATTATTAAGTTCCCCTATAGAGGCACTGACTCTGACTATACTTTCAAGAGAGAGAAAAGAAGTATCATAGAGAATAAATCAAACAATAAAAAGATAAAAAAATATGGTACCCTGCTACCAATCAAAGGAGAGGCTATTACTATTTCATTCACACAAGTTCCAATTGAAAACCGATTGGCAGAGAATGTAGCTTCCTTCTAATTCAAACCACAAGTAGGAATTTCATTGGGTTACCAGCACTTGAGTCTTGTGTCCTTTGAGAATCTCAATCCGCTGCCCGTAAACCTCCACCAGCACCCGCTGAACGTAGGAGACGGAGGGATTCCCACGGTGTTCGTTCTTGGCCTCCACGTTAATGTAGGGCAGCCCCGTCTCATTGGAGCAGACCTTGGCCAGGGTATAGGTGCAGGTGCCCATGAAGTGGTGCGTCTTTTTGTCAAAGGTGTTGTAATGAGGGTCGTTGTGGATGCGGCAGACCCCGTACGTATGTTCATAGCAGTCTGGGACACCATTTTTGACTCCACAGTAATAATGCTCAGGGCAGGAATCAGGAAAGCAGCTGAGTTGGTCACCTTGACCGGGGCAGACGCATCTGGTGCTACAGGTGTCGTCGGTCCAATAGCCGGAGCCCACTGGGTAGTGCTTACCCTGGTGCCAGCACCCACACTGATGGCTGGGCACACAGGTACCATTGTAGAGGAAGAACCCAGAGTCACAGACGCAGGCTTCCGTGCATGGCAGATTGCATGTGCCCAGAGCATTTGGGTCCTTGCAGGTGGATGGACAGGCATTGGCGCAAGGCTCATAGTGGCTGTTGGGTTTGCAATGAATGGCTGCAGGAGGCAAGCATATGTCAATGAGCTCAGTGTCAAAGGCTCAATCACAAAAGACACACCACATCCCTCAATGGAGTTGGATGCGAGTCCCTCACTGGGGGATGGTTCCTTCCTAGATTGCATTCCATGCTCTCCAGGATCCCAGCCAGAGGATATTTGCTCTCTAGGATAAGCTGGAGTTGCAAACAGTATGAGAATGTGGAAATATATGTGACTCTCTCAATGGGAGTGATTTTCTTCAAAGAGACAGAGAAAACACCTGCCACTTTCAGCTGATTCCCAGATTTTCTCATTTACATAGATATTTCCCAATCCTCAAGGCCGAACAGAGGCATTGCTGCCACGACACTTACGGCAGAAGGTGGTGTTCCGCCAGGGGTCGATGGCAACTCCCAGGGACTGGCAGGCATCTGCGTAGGATTGCAAGCTCCTGCAGAGGGAGCCTGGATCTAAGTGCAGGGCGCACTGATCATAAAGGCAGCTCTCAAAATACCCCGTTGGATCCAAGATGCTATGACACTGTCTGAATGGTCCATTGACATCCATTAGGCGTCCACAGAAATCGCTGCTCTTGGCTGTGTCCTTCTCATCTTCTGTGCAGATAGGAGTGTGGCCTGAGGAACAACTGGAAAGAAAAGCCACAACTTGGTTCAGTACCCTACAATCTCCATCCTGGACAAACCCACCACTTGGTGATGTAAGCTACAAACCTGCTGAGGTTGGCCACCTGCCAGCTGTTGCCCAAACTTGTGGAGTCAGGCTCTAGTTCCCCATCGGGGTTGAGGAAATCATCAGAAGTATTCCCGTTGTAGTTTCCACACATGCCGCAGACCTCACCCTTGTACGTGCTAAGGAGGGACACTTCCACTTGGTGGTCTCCGTCAAACTTGACTCTCAGTCCAAAATCTGTAGAAACCACTGTGTAGAAGCCACTGGACAAGATCGTCACACCTGGTATTGGGATGGAGGGGACCACGACTGGCTTCCCATCGACCTAGAAGGATAATTCAGGCATTACTGTAGGGGACTCGGGAACAACAAGTGCTCTTTCGTACCCCAACATAGGAGTAAATGTGTCCTTCAGCAGCAGCAGCAGCTCCACGTACTGTAACTCTTCCTCCCTTTCCCAGGTTGATCCGGATGCCAAAGACATCAACATCCAAACTCTCAACATAGGAGACGTGCGTGTTGCCCCCTCGATGCTCATTGCTTGCTTCCACGTTGAAGTAGGGGAGCAGAGAGTTGTTCCGGTCACATAGTTGGGAGAGAGTATAGGTGCAGTTGCCCATGAAGTGGTGTGTCTGCTTGTCAAAAGTGTAATAATGAGGGTCACCCGACACCAGGCAGGACTCTGGAAAGAAGAAAGGGAGGTCAGACATGGGCCGGCGTGAGCTAGTTTGAAATTGAAATGAGCAGAGGATACACTGTTGAGAGGAGCAACAGAGTTTTTGGGTGCCTCCTTCAGTTTTAGCAGCTTGACATGGTCCAAGGAACTTCAACCTTGCCTTGTGCTTGACAACAGTTAATTTCCTGAACTTCTGTTCTTCCTAGCCACCAAGACTGCAAATCAAACCAAGACCCCATCGGAAGTGGGAAGTTTAATCTTTAGTCTATTAAAGACACTCACCTTGGGTGAGAACAATTGGTGTGTGTGTGGTTGTAGATATCGGAGTGGTTGATGTATCATCTGAAAAGAGAAATAACATTTATATTTTCAGTGTAAGGCAGGGAAGAACCCTTGGCTTCCTACTCCAACTCTGGCTCCTGAAACATGCCATTGCAACTGAGGGCGTACTCATTCTTCACACATCACAATTTGCATATATGTGATGAAGAGCATTACCTGTCAGCGTTGTTGTTTCAGGTGTCATGGTGGAACCTGGTCAAAAAAGAAAATGGCCCAGTCATCATCAACCTCCCTTGTCATTTATTGAAAGAAAACTCTAAACAACATCAAAGTGTGTGGACTTGCCAAGGCAGCAACCTGTAGTAAGGGACAACTCTTCCACCCCCACCCCTGTTCAGTTGTCTGAACATTGTCTTCCTCAAACACCCACATGACCTTCAGGGTATTTCCCGAGGACCGTTCCAGAGAACACCCGTAGTAGTGGTAGCCACCAGGCAGGAAAGAACACGTTGCTCCTGCCTGGTCTTCCCAAGAGGCTGTGCTTTACCTGAGACAGGTGGCTCTACAGGAGAAGGTGTTGGCTCTGGGGGAGAAAGGAAAGAAGCGAGATTAGGGTCAACCCTCTGATTGTCATCCATCCCCTCAGCCAAAGGAGAATGTGAAGTCTTAGCAAGGGAACAACAAGGGATGAGGAACATGTTGTCCACCATTAATGTCCACCTATTTTTCTCTTCACACTAGAGTTCAAGTGGCACCCAATGGGTTACATAATCATAACTTCCTGGGCTGGTAAAGACATCCTTGCAAGATGGAAAAGAAGGGACCTGACTCTTCATTGTCCAGGTCTCCTTGAAAGTTAGAGAAAAATGGAAGCTGAAGTGGACTAACTGGAAATTAGGAACCACGTGGCCTTCAAGATATATCCCATATGCCATCCCAGAGAAGAGCCATAGAGGTAGACAGCAGGCAGGAAAGAACATGTGACTTCCTGCCTGGTCTTCTCCTGAGGCCCACATCACCTGAAAAAGAAGAAGGTGTTGGCTCTTGTGGACAAAGGAAATAAGGTAGATTAGGATCAAACCCCCCAATTGTCATCCATCCTTTAGTAGAAGGGGAATATGTGTTCTTAGCAATGGAATAACAAGGGTTGGGGAACATCCATTGACTTCAAATCTCCACCTATTACGCCCATCACTGTGAAGCTGGTGCTTCCATGAATATCTTTCAAGGATTGTCATTAAAATAAATTCGAGGGGCAGAATTACCTGAGGTACTGGGCTCCGGGGGTGTAGGTGTTGGTTCTGGTAAACAAAAGAAAGAGTTTAAATTATGATCAATACTCCTGTTGTCGTTCACCACTTTAGCTGAGAGAGGGAACATAGGAGGAGGAAACCTTACACACCTACAGCTTGAAATCCTGAATGATTGTGAAACTCTGCTAAAAGAGGGGAAGGGCACTGCAGGAACATGACTGGGTGAAAGATCCGAGGGGACAGTTGGAGAATGGACCTACTTTGGTTCACATGAGATTCACACGAGGTGGCAGAATTCAGACTGACAGTGGAATCTACAGGGATGGTAATTATCCATGTCAAAAATGTGAATCTTCATTTTTATTTCCTCTGAGTTGTCTTTCACATACACGCAGAAACACTGACCCACAGTATACAAAATGGTGTAGGGGGTTGGACTTGATGACCTCCAAGGTCCCTTCCAACTATATTATTATTATTATTATTATTATTATTATTATTATTAATCAGAAGGGAAAGCCAAGCCTTTGTATTGCCGTTCCATGTGTGCAGTCAGGAGCACAGAATCACTGATTGTGATCCAGCACAATTCATTGCACAGAGGTGGCAGGAAACTGCTGCTGCTTAGGAGGGGCAGAGACTCAATCTGACAAAAAGTTTGATCTCTCCTGTCTTACAATTCCTCACAACATTCAAGGAGAACCTTGACAAAACCCTACAAAAGTGTCAAGCAGGAAGAAGCAACTGCTGGCCCTGGTTTGTTCCAACGAGAACATGGGAGAAAGGAAAGGAGTCTCCCAAACGCTGACCTGTGCCAGAAGTGCTGCCCGCTGGTGAGAAAGGGATCTAGGCACAGGTGAGGTGCCCTCACTGACATCTGATTGTTTGCCGCTATTGACACATTCAGGCTGGCTAGAAGATACTCAGGTCCCACCACAGCTCTACTCACCACAAACGGTATCCTTTTTCCAGTCCCCGAGGTCTGCCCCGTTCACTTCGCATGCGGCGGCATACGCTTCCAGACTTTTGCACAACTGTTCTTTGTCTCCCCCGGTAGCACATTGGTCATACACACAGCTTTCGAAGTACAGCTGAGGAGGGATGCTGCCATGGCACTCGGTAAAAGGCCCGTTTGAGGACAGAATTATTTTGCACAAATCTTCAAAAACTGCCTCTTTCAGAGGGTCACAGGGGGCTGGAACTACTGGTGAGCAGCTAGAGACAGAAAAAAAAGCTGACATTGAAGGATCTTTTATTTGGATGCAGAAAGAGAAATGTATGTGATATCTTTTGCCTCAGTTAGTCCATTCATTCTGGCGCTAGGAGGGCATAAGTGCTGAAGAATTTAATGAGGAATGACCTGTGTTCCCTCTAAACACTACATTTTGGGATTTCCTTCCTTCTGTAACGCATAGATAGGTTTCCTGTCAGTGTACAGGATACAGCACAGGGTGTTCAGCTGGTTGACTGATTCTGACTTCACAATCCAAATCCGAGAACACAATACGGAATATGTGGTGGACCCCTGAAAACTCCTTGTTCACAGCCACTTGCCTCCAAGCGTCATCTTCCACTCTCCAACTATTGCCAAATTTGTTGGCATCCGTCTCCAGCATCCCATCTGGCTGTTGGAAATCATCCAGCTGGCTGCCCGAGTAGGTGCCGCACAGCCCACAGAGGTGTCCCTTGTATCTCTCACTGACTTCGATAAAGAGCTGGTGATCCCCATCAAACTTCACCCGAAAGCCTAGGTTGCTATCAACAACCACATACGGAAGCTGTTCTTCCACCTGAATGTTGGGCTGTAGCCTCAGAGGAAGATCAACTTTGGCTCCATTCACCTGCAAAAAGGGAAAAGGTGAGTCTGCATCTATTCATGGACAACTTTTCTGGGAGGACTGCTAAATATGCAGGGAGAACCCCAGAGATTTGTCTGGGTTGGCCACTTGCCCTTGCACAATTCCTCAGGGTGTTATACTCACGTAGACCTCTTTGTTCTTCCTCAGAGCCAAGTGGATGTTTCTCAGCGAGATGGCCACTGAGTTGAGAGCTGTCCAGTGTGGGCTGGAGCGATGTTCATTCCGAGTGGTCACAGAGAACTGCTCGGAGGAGTTGCTGCAGATTTGCACTGCAGTGTAATTGCACCCACCCTGGAAGTGGTAGAGTCGCCCATCGAAGGTGACATAGTGTGGGTCTCCATAGATGTGACAGATGGCCTTGTCTGCAATGTGGCAGCCCAGGATGCCATTCTGCACTTTACAGACTTGGTCTTTTTTGCAACTGTCTGAGGTGCAGGACAAGGTGCCATTTTCTGCACAGCGGCATCGGCCGACGCAATCCGGTTTCCAGAACGTCTCTCCTTTCTGTTGGAGAGAAGACAAAAAAAAAAGGTGAGGACCCAGCACTGCTGTGCAAATTACTCCAGACTCTGTTATTGCCCTAGAGGTTCTATGGGAACAAACCTCATAATATTGATCTCCATCGACACAGCCGCAATCCTCCTGTGGCACACACTGTGCTCCGCTGAAGACAAAACCTTCATCGCATTCGCATCCCTCCACGCAAGGCTTGGTGCAGTTCCATGGAGCGAGTGGATTGGAACACGTGGCGGGACAGGAAGTGGCGCACACGTTGTAATGGCTATGATCGTCACAAGGGATTTCTAGAAAAGAAAGTAGGAACCATACAGAAAGTGAGGAATGCTTCCCAAGGACACACTCAATGTGAGGTTAATTGCTCATCTTTTAGAGTATTATCAGTGGATACTCACTGCAGGAAGTGGCATTCCTCCAGTCGGGAAGCAGCAAGCCAACTCTTTGGCAGGCATCAGCGTACGCCTCCAAAGCACTACACAAGGCCTCATGGGACCCATTCAGTTCACACAGATCAAAGATGCAACTCTGGAAGAAGCTGTTGGGGTTGATTGCAGAATGGCAAGCTGCCAAGGGTCCCTGGCTGCTGGTAAGTTGTCCGCAGTACGCCTCTGACTCATAGAGATTTTTCAGGTCTGAGGGACAAGGTTCTGGGTCTGATGGGCCTTTACAGTTGGGTGGGTCGTACTCGGCATTAGGAACCTGCCAGCTGTTTCCTAGCTCGTTGGAATTCTTGGCTTGCTGTCCATTGGGCATCATGTTGTCATCCTGCCAGCGGTTGTTGAAGTTCCCACACATGCCACAAGTCTTGCTGAAGAAGTCGGTGGGGACCCTGATTTCCACCGAGTGATCTGTGTCGTAAGAGACAATCAGCCCAAAATCCGTTTCTAGGGTCACATAGCGTCCATTGATGTCCACTCTCAGGGTGTTGTTTAGCTTGCGCACAGAAAGCCTTGTAAGCACTTTGTTCACCTAGGAGGAGTCAGACACAAATTGTAATTATATTTCCTAAGAAATGAACCGTCTTAGGATTATCAGGATGGGCTCCCCATTATTAAGTTCCCCTATAGAAGCACTGACTCTGACTATACTTTCAAGAGAGAGAAAAGAAGTATCATAGAGAATAAATCAAACAATAAAAAGATAAAAAAATATGGTACCCTGCTACCAATCAAAGGAGAGGCTATTACTATTTCATTCACACAAGTTCCAATTGAAAACCGATTGGCAGAGAATGTAGCTTCCTTCTAATTCAAACCACAAGTAGGAATTTCATTGGGTTACCAGCACTTGAGTCTTGTGTCCTTTGAGAATCTCAATCCGCTGCCCGTAAACCTCCACCAGCACCCGCTGAACGTAGGAGACGGAGGGATTCCCACGGTGTTCGTTCTTGGCCTCCACGTTAAAGTAGGGCAGCCCCGTCTCATTGGAGCAGACCTTGGCCAGGGTATAGGTGCAGGTGCCCATGAAGTGGTGCGTCTTTTTGTCAAAGGTGTTGTAATGAGGGTCGTTGTGGATGCGGCAGACCCCGTACGTATGTTCATAGCAGTCTGGGACACCATTTTTGACTCCACAGTAATAATGCTCAGGGCAGGAATCAGGAAAGCAGCTGAGTTGGTCACCTTGACCGGGGCAGACGCATCTGGTGCTACAGGTGTCGTCGGTCCAATAGCCGGAGCCCACTGGGTAGTGCTTACCCTGGTGCCAGCACCCACACTGATGGCTGGGCACACAGGTACCATTGTAGAGGAAGAACCCAGAGTCACAGACGCAGGCTTCCGTGCATGGCAGATTGCATGTGCCCGGAGCATTTGGGTCCTTGCAGGTGGATGGACAGGCATTGGCGCAAGGCTCATAGTGGCTGTTGGGTTTGCAATGAATGGCTGCAGGAGGCAAGCATATGTCAATGAGCTCAGTGTCAAAGGCTCAATCACAAAAGACACACCACATCCCTCAATGGAGTTGGATGCGAGTCCCTCACTGGGGGATGGTTCCTTCCTAGATTGCATTCCATGCTCTCCAGGATCCCAGCCAGAGGATATTTGCTCTCTAGGATAAGCTGGAGTTGCAAACAGTATGAGAATGTGGAAATATATGTGACTCTCTCAATGGGAGTGATTTTCTTCAAAGAGACAGAGAAAACACCTGCCACTTTCAGCTGATTCCCAGATTTTCTCATTTACATAGATATTTCCCAATCCTCAAGGCCGAACAGAGGCATTGCTGCCACGACACTTACGGCAGAAGGTGGTGTTCCGCCAGGGGTCGATGGCAACTCCCAGGGACTGGCAGGCATCTGCGTAGGATTGCAAGCTCCTGCAGAGGGAGCCTGGATCTAAGTGCAGGGCGCACTGATCATAAAGGCAGCTCTCAAAATACCCCGTTGGATCCAAGATGCTATGACACTGTCTGAATGGTCCATTGACATCCATTAGGCGTCCACAGAAATCGCTGCTCTTGGCTGTGTCCTTCTCATCTTCTGTGCAGATAGGAGTGTGGCCTGAGGAACAACTGGAAAGAAAAGCCACAACTTGGTTCAGTACCCTACAATCTCCATCCTGGACAAACCCACCACTTGGTGATGTAAGCTACAAACCTGCTGAGGTTGGCCACCTGCCAGCTGTTGCCCAAACTTGTGGAGTCAGGCTCTAGTTCCCCATCGGGGTTGAGGAAATCATCAGAAGTATTCCCGTTGTAGTTTCCACACATGCCGCAGACCTCACCCTTGTACGTGCTAAGGAGGGACACTTCCACTTGGTGGTCTCCGTCAAACTTGACTCTCAGTCCAAAATCTGTAGAAACCACTGTGTAGAAGCCACTGGACAAGATCGTCACACCTGGTATTGGGATGGAGGGGACCACGACTGGCTTCCCATCGACCTAGAAGGATAATTCAGGCATTACTGTAGGGGACTCGGGAACAACAAGTGCTCTTTCGTACCCCAACATAGGAGTAAATGTGTCCTTCAGCAGCAGCAGCAGCTCCACGTACTGTAACTCTTCCTCCCTTTCCCAGGTTGATCCGGATGCCAAAGACATCAACATCCAAACTCTCAACATAGGAGACGTGCGTGTTGCCCCCTCGATGCTCATTGCTTGCTTCCACGTTGAAGTAGGGGAGCAGAGAGTTGTTCCGGTCACATAGTTGGGAGAGAGTATAGGTGCAGTTGCCCATGAAGTGGTGTGTCTGCTTGTCAAAAGTGTAATAATGAGGGTCACCCGACACCAGGCAGGACTCTGGAAAGAAGAAAGGGAGGTCAGACATGGGCCGGCGTGAGCTAGTTTGAAATTGAAATGAGCAGAGGATACACTGTTGAGAGGAGCAACAGAGTTTTTGGGTGCCTCCTTCAGTTTTAGCAGCTTGACATGGTCCAAGGAACTTCAACCTTGCCTTGTGCTTGACAACAGTTAATTTCCTGAACTTCTGTTCTTCCTAGCCACCAAGACTGCAAATCAAACCAAGAACCCATCGGAAGTGGGAAGTTTAATCTTTAGTCTATTAAAGACACTCACCTTGGGTGAGAACAATTGGTGTGTGTGTGGTTGTAGATATCGGAGTGGTTGATGTATCATCTGAAAAGAGAAATAACATTTATATTTTCAGTGTAAGGCAGGGAAGAACCCTTGGCTTCCTACTCCAACTCTGGCTCCTGAAACATGCCATTGCAACTGAGGGCGTACTCATTCTTCACACATCACAATTTGCATATATGTGATGAAGAGCATTACCTGTCAGCGTTGTTGTTTCAGGTGTCATGGTGGAACCTGGTCAAAAAAGAAAATGGCCCAGTCATCATCAACCTCCCTTGTCATTTATTGAAAGAAAACTCTAAACAACATCAAAGTGTGTGGACTTGCCAAGGCAGCAACCTGTAGTAAGGGACAACTCTTCCACCCCCACCCCTGTTCAGTTGTCTGAACATTGTCTTCCTCAAACACCCACATGACCTTCAGGGTATTTCCCGAGGACCGTTCCAGAGAACACCCGTAGTAGTGGTAGCCACCAGGCAGGAAAGAACACGTTGCTCCTGCCTGGTCTTCCCAAGAGGCTGTGCTTTACCTGAGACAGGTGGCTCTACAGGAGAAGGTGTTGGCTCTGGGGGAGAAAGGAAAGAAGCGAGATTAGGGTCAACCCTCTGATTGTCATCCATCCCCTCAGCCAAAGGAGAATGTGAAGTCTTAGCAAGGGAACAACAAGGGATGAGGAACATGTTGTCCACCATTAATGTCCACCTATTTTTCTCTTCACACTAGAGTTCAAGTGGCACCCAATGGGTTACATAATCATAACTTCCTGGGCTGGTAAAGACATCCTTGCAAGATGGAAAAGAAGGGACCTGACTCTTCATTGTCCAGGTCTCCTTGAAAGTTAGAGAAAAATGGAAGCTGAAGTGGACTAACTGGAAATTAGGAACCACGTGGCCTTCAAGATATATCCCATATGCCATCCCAGAGAAGAGCCATAGAGGTAGACAGCAGGCAGGAAAGAACATGTGACTTCCTGCCTGGTCTTCTCCTGAGGCCCACATTACCTGAAAAAGAAGAAGGTGTTGGCTCTTGTGGACAAAGGAAATAAGGTAGATTAGGATCAAACCCCCCAATTGTCATCCATCCTTTAGTAGAAGGGGAATATGTGTTCTTAGCAATGGAATAACAAGGGTTGGGGAACATCCATTGACTTCAAATCTCCACCTATTACGCCCATCACTGTGAAGCTGGTGCTTCCATGAATATCTTTCAAGGATTGTCATTAAAATAAATTCGAGGGGCAGAATTACCTGAGGTACTGGGCTCCGGGGGTGTAGGTGTTGGTTCTGGTAAACAAAAGAAAGAGTTTAAATTATGATCAATACTCCTGTTGTCGTTCACCACTTTAGCTGAGAGAGGGAACATAGGAGGAGGAAACCTTACACACCTACAGCTTGAAATCCTGAATGATTGTGAAACTCTGCTAAAAGAGGGGAAGGGCACTGCAGGAACATGACTGGGTGAAAGATCCGAGGGGACAGTTGGAGAATGGACCTACTTTGGTTCACATGAGATTCACACGAGGTGGCAGAATTCAGACTGACAGTGGAATCTACAGGGATGGTAATTATCCATGTCAAAAATGTGAATCTTCATTTTTATTTCCTCTGAGTTGTCTTTCACATACACGCAGAAACACTGACCCACAGTATACAAAATGGTGTAGGGGGTTGGACTTGATGACCTCCAAGGTCCCTTCCAACTATATTATTATTATTATTATTATTATTATTATTATTATTATTATTATTAATCAGAAGGGAAAGCCAAGCCTTTGTATTGCCGTTCCATGTGTGCAGTCAGGAGCACAGAATCACTGATTGTGATCCAGCACAATTCATTGCACAGAGGTGGCAGGAAACTGCTGCTGCTTAGGAGGGGCAGAGACTCAATCTGACAAAAAGTTTGATCTCTCCTGTCTTACAATTCCTCACAACATTCAAGGAGAACCTTGACAAAACCCTACAAAAGTGTCAAGCAGGAAGAAGCAACTGCTGGCCCTGGTTTGTTCCAACGAGAACATGGGAGAAAGGAAAGGAGTCTCCCAAACGCTGACCTGTGCCAGAAGTGCTGCCCGCTGGTGAGAAAGGGATCTAGGCACAGGTGAGGTGCCCTCACTGACATCTGATTGTTTGCCGCTATTGACACATTCAGGCTGGCTAGAAGATACTCAGGTCCCACCACAGCTCTACTCACCACAAACGGTATCCTTTTTCCAGTCCCCGAGGTCTGCCCCGTTCACTTCGCATGCGGCGGCATACGCTTCCAGACTTTTGCACAACTGTTCTTTGTCTCCCCCGGTAGCACATTGGTCATACACACAGCTTTCGAAGTACAGCTGAGGAGGGATGCTGCCATGGCACTCGGTAAAAGGCCCGTTTGAGGACAGAATTATTTTGCACAAATCTTCAAAAACTGCCTCTTTCAGAGGGTCACAGGGGGCTGGAACTACTGGTGAGCAGCTAGAGACAGAAAAAAAAGCTGACATTGAAGGATCTTTTATTTGGATGCAGAAAGAGAAATGTATGTGATATCTTTTGCCTCAGTTAGTCCATTCATTCTGGCGCTAGGAGGGCATAAGTGCTGAAGAATTTAATGAGGAATGACCTGTGTTCCCTCTAAACACTACATTTTGGGATTTCCTTCCTTCTGTAACGCATAGATAGGTTTCCTGTCAGTGTACAGGATACAGCACAGGGTGTTCAGCTGGTTGACTGATTCTGACTTCACAATCCAAATCCGAGAACACAATACGGAATATGTGGTGGACCCCTGAAAACTCCTTGTTCACAGCCACTTGCCTCCAAGCGTCATCTTCCACTCTCCAACTATTGCCAAATTTGTTGGCATCCGTCTCCAGCATCCCATCTGGCTGTTGGAAATCATCCAGCTGGCTGCCCGAGTAGGTGCCGCACAGCCCACAGAGGTGTCCCTTGTATCTCTCACTGACTTCGATAAAGAGCTGGTGATCCCCATCAAACTTCACCCGAAAGCCTATGTTGCTATCAACAACCACATACGGAAGCTGTTCTTCCACCTGAATGTTGGGCTGTAGCCTCAGAGGAAGATCAACTTTGGCTCCATTCACCTGCAAAAAGGGAAAAGGTGAGTCTGCATCTATTCATGGACAACTTTTCTGGGAGGACTGCTAAATATGCAGGGAGAACCCCAGAGATTTGTCTGGGTTGGCCACTTGCCCTTGCACAATTCCTCAGGGTGTTATACTCACGTAGACCTCTTTGTTCGTCCTCAGAGCCAAGTGGATGTTTCTCAGCGAGATGGCCACTGAGTTGAGAGCTGTCCAGTGTGGGCTGGAGCGATGTTCATTCCGAGTGGTCACAGAGAACTGCTCGGAGGAGTTGCTGCAGATTTGCACTGCAGTGTAATTGCACCCACCCTGGAAGTGGTAGAGTCGCCCATCGAAGGTGACATAGTGTGGGTCTCCATAGATGTGACAGGTGGCCTTGTCTGCAATGTAGCAGCCCAGGATGCCATTCTGCACTTTACAGACTTGGTCTTTTTTGCAACTGTCTGAGGTGCAGGACAAGGTGCCATTTTCTGCACAGCGGCATCGGCCGACGCAATCCGGTTTCCAGAACGTCTCTCCTTTCTGTTGGAGAGAAGACAAAAAAAAAAGGTGAGGACCCAGCACTGCTGTGCAAATTACTCCAGACTCTGTTATTGCCCTAGAGGTTCTATGGGAACAAACCTCATAATATTGATCTCCATCGACACAGCCGCAATCCTCCTGTGGCACACACTGTGCTCCGCTGAAGACAAAACCTTCATCGCATTCGCATCCCTCCACGCAAGGCTTGGTGCAGTTCCATGGAGCGAGTGGATTGGAACACGTGGCGGGACAGGAAGTGGCGCACACGTTGTAATGGCTATGATCGTCACAAGGGATTTCTAGAAAAGAAAGTAGGAACCATACAGAAAGTGAGGAATGCTTCCGAAGGACACACTCAATGTGAGGTTAATTGCTCATTTTTTAGAGTATTATCAGTGGATACTCACTGCAGGAAGTGGCATTCCTCCAGTCGGGAAGCAGCAAGCCAACTCTTTGGCAGGCATCAGCGTACGCCTCCAAAGCACTACACAAGGCCTCATGGGACCCATTCAGTTCACACAGATCAAAGATGCAACTCTGGAAGAAGCTGTTGGGGTTGATTGCAGAATGGCAAGCTGCCAAGGGTCCCTGGCTGCTGGTAAGTTGTCCGCAGTACGCCTCTGACTCATAGAGATTTTTCAGGTCTGAGGGACAAGGTTCTGGTTCTTGTGGGCCTTTACAGTTGGGTGGGTCGTACTCTGCATTAGGAACCTGCCAGCTGTTTCCCAGCTCGTTGGAATTCTTGGCTTGCTCTCCATTGGGCATCATGTTGTCATCCTGCCAGCGGTTGTTGAAGTTCCCACACATGCCACAGGTCTTGTTGAAGAAGTTAGTGGGGACCCTGATTTCCACCGAGTGATCTGTGTCGTAAGAGACAATCAGCCCGAAATCCGTTTCTAGGGTCACATAGCGTCCATTGATGTCCACTCTCAGGGTGTTCTTTAGCTTGCGCACAGAAAGCCTTGTAAGCACTTTGTTCACCTAGGAGGAGTCAGACACAAATTGTAATTATATTTCCCAAGAAATGAACCGTCTTAGGATTATCAGGATGGGCTCCCCATTATTAAGTTCCCCTATAGAAGCACTGACTCTGACTATCCTTTAGGAGAGAGCAAACAAGTATCATAGAGAATAAATCAAACAATGAAAAGATAAAAAAAATATGGTACCCTGCTACCAATCAAAGGAGAGGCTATTACTATTTCATTCACACAAGTTCCAATCGAAAACCGATTGGCAGAGAATGTAGCTTCCTTCTAATTCAAACCACAAGTAGGAATTTCATTGGGTTACCAGCACTTGATTCTTGTGTCCTTTGAGAATCTCAATCCGCTGCCCGTAAACCTCCACCAGCACCCGCTGAACGTAGGAGACGGAGGGATTCCCACGGTGTTCGTTCTTGGCCTCCACGTTAAAGTAGGGCAGCCCCGTCTCATTGGAGCAGACCTTGGCCAGGGTATAGGTGCAGGTGCCCATGAAGTGGTGCGTCTTTTTGTCAAAGGTGTTGTAATGAGGGTCGTTGTGGATGCGGCAGACCCCGTACGTATGTTCATAGCAGTCTGGGACACCATTTTTGACTCCACAGTAATAATGCTCAGGGCAGGAATCAGGAAAGCAGCTGAGTTGGTCACCTTGACCGGGGCAGACGCATCTGGTGCTACAGGTGTCGTCGGTCCAATAGCCGGAGCCCACTGGGTAGTGCTTACCCTGGTGCCAGCACCCACACTGATGGCTGGGCACACAGGTACCATTGTAGAGGAAGAACCCAGAGTCACAGACGCAGGCTTCCGTGCATGGCAGATTGCATGTGCCCGGAGCATTTGGGTCCTTGCAGGTGGATGGACAGGCATTGGCGCAAGGCTCATAGTGGCTGTTGGGTTTGCAATGAATGGCTGCAGGAGGCAAGCATATGTCAATGAGCTCAATGTCAAAGGCTCGATCACAAAAGACACACCACATTGCTCAATGGAGTTGGATGCGAGTCCCTCACTGGGGGATGGTTCCTTCCTAGATTGCATTCCCTGCTCTCCAAGATCCCAACCAGAGAATATTTGCTCTCTAGGATAAGCTGGAGTTGCAAACAGTATGATAATGTAGAAATATATATGACTCTCCCAATGGGAGTGATTTTCTTCAAAGAGACAGAGAAAACACCCTGCCACTTTCAGCCGATTCCCAGATTTTCCCATTTACATAGATGTTTCTCAATCCTCAAGGGTGACCAGAGGCATTGCTGCCACAACACTTACGGCAGAAGGTGGTGTTCCGCCAGGGATCGATGGCAACTCCCAGGGACTGGCAGGCATCTGCGTAGGATTGCAAGCTCCTGCAGAGGGAGCCTGGATCTAAGTGCAGGGCGCACTGATCATAAAGGCAGCTCTCAAAATACCCCGTTGGATCCAAGACGCTATGACACTGTCTGAATGGTCCATTGACATCCATTAGGCGTCCACAGAAATTGCTGCTCTTGGCTGTGTCCTTCTCATCCTCTGTGCAGACAGGAGTGTGGCCTGAGGAACAACTGGAAAGAAAAGCCACAACTTGGTTCAGTACCCTACAATCTCCATCCTGGACAAACCCACCACTTGGCAATTTAAGCTACAAACCTGCTGAGGTTGGCCACCTGCCAGCTGTTGCCCAAGCTTGTGGAGTCAGGCTCTAGTTCCCCATCGGGGTTGAGGAAATCATCAGAAGTATTCCCGTTGTAGTTTCCGCACATGCCGCAGACCTCACCCTTGTACGTGTTAAGGAGGGACACTTCCACTTGGTGGTCTCCGTCAAACTTGACTCTCAGTCCAAAATCTGTAGAAACCACTGTGTAGAAGCCACTGGGCAAGATCTTCACACCTCGTATTGGAATGGAGGGGACCATAACTGGCTCCCTATCGACCTAGAAGGAGATTCAGTCATTAATGTAGGGGACTCAGGAACAACAAGTGCTCTTTCGTACCCCAACATAGGAGCAAATGTGTCCTTCAGCAGCAGCAGCAGCTCCACGTACCGTAACTCTTCCTCCCTTTCCCAGGTTGATCCGGATGCCAAAGACATCAACATCCACACTCTCAACATAGGAGACGTGCGTGTTGCCCCCTCGATGCTCATTGCTTGCTTCCACGTTGAAGTAGGGGAGCAGAGAGTTGTTCCGGTCACACAGTTGGGAGAGAGTATAGGTGCAGTTGCCCATGAAGTGGTGAGTCTGCTTGTCAAAAGTGTAATAATGAGGGTCACCGGACACCAGGCAGGACTCTGGAAAGAAGAAAGGGAGGTCAGACATGGGCCGGCGTGAGCTAGTTTGAAATTGAAATGAGCAGAGGATACACTTTTGAGAGGAGCAACAGTTTTTGGGTGCTTCCTTCAGTTTTAGCAGCTTGACATGGTCCAAGGAACTTCAACCTTGCCTTGTTCTTGACAACAGTTAATTTCCTGAACTTCTGCTCTTCCTAGCCACCAAGACTGCAAATCAAACCAAGAACCCATCGGAAGTGGGAAGTTTAATCTTTAGTCTATTAAAGACACTCACCTTGGGTGAGAACAATTGGTGTGTGTGTGGTTGTAGATATCGGAGTGGTTGATGTATCATCTGAAAAGAGAAATAACATTTATATTTTCTGTGTAAGGCAGGGAAGAACCCTTGGCTTCCTACTCCAACTCTGGCTCCTGAAACATGCCATTGCAACTGAGGGGGTACTCACTCTTCACACATCACAATTTGCATATATGTGATGAAGAGCATTACCTGTCAGCGTTGTTGTTTCAGGTGTCATGGTGGAACCTGGTCAAAAAAGAGAATGGCCCAGTCATCATCAACCTCCCTTGTCATTTATTGAAAGACAATTCTAAACAACATCAAAGTGTGTGGACTTGCCAAGGCAGCAACCTGTAGTAAGGGACAACTCTTCCACCCCCACCCCTGTTCAGTTGTCTGAACATTGTCTTCCTCAAACACCCACATGACCTTCAGGGTATTTCCTGAGGACCGTTCCAGAGAACACCCGTAGTACTGGTAGCTACCAGGCAGGAAAGAACACGTTGCTCCTGCCTGGTCTTCCCAAGAGGCTGTGCTTTACCTGAGACAGGTGGCTCTACAGGAGAAGGTGTTGACTCTGGTGGAGAAAGGAAAGAAGCAAGATTAGGGTCAACCCTCCGATTGTCATCCATCCCCTCAGCCAAAGGAGAATGTGAAGTCTTAGCAAGGGAACAACAAGGGATGAGGAACATGTTGTCCACCATTAATGTCCACCTATTTTTCTCTTCACACTAGAGTTCAAGTGGCACCCAATGGGTTACATAGTCATAACTTCCTGGGCTGGTAAAGACATCCTTGCAAGATGGAAAAGAAGGGACCTGACTCTTCATTGTCCGGGTCTTCTTGAAAGTTAGTGAAAAATGGAAGCTGAAGTGGACTGACTGGAAATTAGGAACCTCATGGCCTTCAAGATATATCCCACATGCCATCCCAGAGAACAGCCATAGAGGTAGATAGCAGGCAGGAAGGACCATGGGGCTTCCCACCTGGTCTTCTCCTGAGACCCACATTACCTGAGACAGGTGGCTCTACAGGAGAAGGTGTTGGCTCTGGTGGACAAAGGAAAGAAATGAGATTAGGATCAACCCTCCAATTGTCAATCCCTTAGCAGAAAGAGAATTTGTGCTCTTAGCAAAGCAGCAACATAGATTTAGGAACACCTCATCCACCACAACATGCCCCTACTTGGTGCATTCTTTTAAAAGATTGGTCTCCTGAGGACATTCATTTTCTGAAGAAACCACATGACCTTCAGGGTATTTGGGAAGTGGCATCCTGAAGGACAGCCATAGGAGTAGAAACCAGGCAGGAAAGAACATATTGCTTCCTGTATAGTGTTTTCACTCTGGAATCATGCAGTTGGTGGAACCATGGTTATCCTTGAAGCATTGAATTCAAGAGAAGTTTGAGGGCCAGCATTACCTGAGTTGGTTGGCTCTACAGGAGAAGGTGTTGGCTCTGGTGGATAAAGAAAAGGAGAGAGGTTACGATCAACCCTCCAATTATCATTCATCCTCTTAGCCAAAGGAAAATTGTTTTCTTACCAAATCAGCCACATGGATTGAGGAACACCTTATCCACCCCAAAATGCAAAAGTTCATCTCCTGAGGACATTGTCTTCCTCAAGGAATAACAAGTCCTTCAGGGTACTTGGCAAGTGCCATCCAGAGTAAAGCTATTTGCGGTAGACACAAGGACGGAGAGAACATGTTGCCTCCTGCTCAGTGATTTCCTCCTGGAAACCTGCAAAGAACATGGCTATCCTTATAGCACTGACACCAAGAAAAGTTTGTGGGATGTTGTTACATGAGGCGTGGCCCTATTGACATTCATCTCATCAGGCAAAGGAGAAAGCAAAGGAGCAACAAGGGCTGAGGAAGATCTTGCCCACCATTAATGTCCACCTATTTTGCTGTTCACGCTAGTGTTCAAGTGGCACCCAATGGGTTACAGAATTGTAACATTGGATTGGAAAAGAGATCTTTTGTCCTACTTTACGAGACGAACAAGAAAGAACCTGACACTCCTTGGATATTAGTGAAAAATGGAAGCTGAAGTGGACCGACAAAAAATTCGTCTCCTGGGGATATTGTCTTCCTCAAGGAACCACGTGGTCCTCGAGATATATCCCACACGCCATCCCAGAGGACAGCCATAGGGGTAGATACTAGGCAGAAAGGAACATTTGGCTTCCTGCCTGGTCTTCTCCTTAGTGCCAGCATTACCTGAGTCAGTCGGCTCTACAGGAGAAGGGGTTGATTCTGTGGACAAAGGAAAGAAGCCAAGTAAGGATCAACCCTTGAATTGTCATTCATCCCCACAGCAGAGGGAAAGGGAGAAATGGGACAATGTGGATTGAGGAACACGTTATCCACCTCTAGTATCCACCTATTTGGAGCACCGCTAGAAAAAAGTGTCTTTCTGAAAGAACCACATGACCTTCAGGGTATTTCCCAAGGAACATTCCAAACAATAGCCATAGAGGAAGACACCAGGCAGGAAAGAACATGGGGCTTCCCACCTGCTCTTCTACTGAGGCCCACATTACCTGGGACAGTTGGTTCTATGGGAGAAGGTGTTGGTTCTGTTGGGAAAGAAAAGAAGCCAAGTAAGGATCAGCCATCCAACAGAAGGGACCTGACTCTTCATTGTCCAGGTCTCCTTGAAAGTTAGTGAAAAATGGAAGCTGAAGTGGACTGACTGGAAATTAGGAACCACGTGGCCTTCAAGATATATCCCACATGCCATCCCAGAGAACAGCCATAGAGGTAGACACCAGGCAGGAAAGAACATGGGGCTTCCCACCTGGTCTTCTCCTGAGGCCCACATTACCTGGGACAGTTGGTTCTATGGGAGAAGGTGTTGGTTCTGTTGGGAAAGAAAAGAAGCCAAGTAAGGATCAGCCATCCAACAGAAGGGACCTGACTCTTCATTGTCCAGGTCTCCTTGAAAGTTAGTGAAAAATGGAAGCTGAAGTGGACTGACTGGAAATTAGGAACCACGTGGCCTTCAAGATATATCCCACATGCCATCCCAGAGAACAGCCATAGAGGTAGACACCAGGCAGGAAAGAACATGGGGCTTCCCACCTGGTCTTCTCCTGAGGCCCACATTACCTGGGACAGGTGGTTCTATGGGAGAAGGTGTTGGTTCTGTTGGGAAAGAAAAGAAGCCAAGTAAGGATCAGCCATCCAACAGAAGGGACCTGACTCTTCATTGTCCAGGTCTCCTTGAAAGTTAGTGAAAAATGGAAGCTGAAGTGGACTGACTGGAAATTAGGAACCACGTGGCCTTCAAGATATATCCCACATGCCATCCCAGAGAACAGCCATAGAGGTAGACACCAGGCAGGAAAGAACATGGGTCTTCCCACCTGGTCTTCTCCTGAGGCCCACATTACCTGAGACAGGTGGCTCTACAGGAGAAGGTGTTGGCTCTGGTGGACAAAGAAAGAAGCAAGATTAGAATCAACCCTCCAATTGTCAATCCCTTAGCAGAAGGAGAATTTGTGCTCTTAGCAAAGCAGCAACATAGATTGAGGAACACCTCATCCACCACAACATGCCCCTACTTGGTGCATCCTTTTAAAAGGTTGGTCTCCTTAGGACTTTCACTTTCTGAAGAAACCACATGACCTTCAGGGTATTTGGGAAGTGGCATCCTGAAGGACAGCCATAGTAGACATTAGCCCATAGGGGTATATACTAGGTAGAAAGGAACATGTGGCTTCTGCCTGGTCTTCTCCTCAGTGCCAGCATTACCTGAGTCAGTCGGCTCTACGGGAGAAGGTGATCGTTCTTTTGGAGAAAGAAAAGAAGCCAAGTTAGGATCAACCCTCCAATTGCTATTCATCCCCACAGCAGAGGGAAATGAGTGTACTTAGACATGGAGCAACATGAATTGAGGACCACCTTATCCACCCCCTAATATCCACTTATTTGGAGACCCACTAGAAAAAAATGGTCCCCTAGGACATTGTGCTTCCCGAAAGAACCACATGACCTTCAGGGTATTTCCCAAGAACTGTTCCAAAGAACAGCCGTAGGGGTAGACACCGGGCAGGAAAGAACATGGTGCTTCTGTCCAGTCTTCTCCTGATAGGCTGTGTTACCTGAGACAGTTGACTCCTCAGAAGAAGGTGTTGGTTCTGTTGGAGACAGAAAAGAAGCCAACTTAGGATTAACCCACCAATTGTCTTCATCCATTAGTAGAAAGAGAGTGTGTGTTCTTAACAAGGTAGTAACATGGATTAAGGAAACACTCTTTTGACCTGTAATCTCCATCTATTTTGTCCGTCACTGGGAAATTGGGTGGTTTCAGGAATGTCCTTCAAACATTGTCATTAAAATACATTTGAGGGGCAGAATTACCTGGGGTACTGGGCTCCACAGGTGTAGGTGTAGGTTTTGGTTCTGGTGAACAAAAGAAACAGTTCAAGTTATGAGCAACACTTTTATTGACATTCTCCACTTTAGCTGGGGAAGGGCGCATTGGTTGAGGAAACCTTAGGCACTACCCAGCTTGAATTCCTGAACTGATTCTGAAGCTCTGTCAAAGGTGGGGGGGGGACACTGCAGGAATGTCATTGGGTGAAAGATTTGAGGGGACAATTGGAGAATGGATCTGCTCTGGTTTTGAGGAGATTCACATAAGGTGGGAGAGTTCAGACAGACAGTGGAGTCTACAGGGATGGTAGTTATCCATGTAAAAAACATGAATGTTCATTTTTTTATTTCCTCTGAACTGTGTTTTGCACACACAAAGGAACACCGACCTCCAGTATAGGAAATGGGAAGGGAAAGCCAAGCATTTATATTACAATTCCATGTGTGCAGCCAGTAGCACAACATCACTGATCTGTGATCATCAAGCACAATTCATTGCACAGAGGTAGAAGGACAATTGCTGCTTCTAAGAGGGGGAGAAACTCAATCTGACAAAATGTTTGGACTCTCCTGTCTTACAATTCCTCACAACATTCAAGGAGTACCTTGACAAAAACTAGGAAATTGCCATAGAAGATACCAGAAAGGTGCAATTGCTCCCCTTACTGTGTTCCAAACAAGACACAGGAGAGATGAAGGTGTGGGAGGTGCTGCATGCTAGTGAGAAGGGGAACTAAAGAGGTGTTTTCACTGAGATCTGATTGCTTGTCCTGTTAACACTGGTTGGAATGCACCCAACTCCCACCACAGCTCTACTCACCACAAACGGTATCCTTTTTCCAGTCCCCGAGGTCTGCCCCGTTCACTTCACATGCGGCGGCATACGCTTCCAGACTGTTGCACAACTGCTCTTTGTCTCCCCCGGTAGCACACTGGTCATACACACAGCTTTCAAAGTACAGCTGAGGAGGGATGCTGCCATGGCACTCGGTAAAAGGCCCGTTTGAGGACAGAATTACTTCGCACAAATCTTCAAAAACTGCCTCTTGCACAGGGTCACAGGGGGTTGGAACTACTGGTGAACAACTAGGGATAGAAAAAAGCTGACAGTGAAGCATCTTTTATTTGGATGCAGAAAAAAAAATGTGTGTGATAGCTTTTGCCTCAGTTAGCCCACTCATTCTAGTGCTAGGAGGGTGCAAGTACTGAAGAATTTAATGAAGAACGACCTGTGTTCCATCCAAACATTACATTTTGGGATTTCCTTCCTTCTGTCATGCACAGATGAGTTTCCTGTCAGTGTAAGGATACTGCACAGGGTATCCAGCTAGCTGTCTAATTCTGACTTCACAATCCAAATCCAAGAACACAATACGGAATATGTGCTGGACCCCGGAAAACACCTTGTTCACAGTCACTTGCCTCCAAGCGTCATCTTCCACTCTCCAGCTGTTGCCAAATTTGTTGGCATCGGTCTCCAGCATCCCATCTGGCTGTTGGAAATCATCCAGCTGGCTGCCCGAGTAGGTGCCGCACAGCCCACAGAGGTGTCCCTTGTATCTCTCACTGACTTCGATAAAGAGCTGGTGATCCCCATCAAACTTCACCCGAAAGCCTATGTTGCTATCAACAACCACATACGGAAGCTGTTCTTCCACCTGAATGTTGGGCTGTAGCCTCAGAGGAAGATCAACTTTGGCTCCATTCACCTGCAAAAAGGGAAAAGGTGAGTCTGCATCTATTCATGGACAACTTTTCTGGGAGGACTGCTAAATATGCAGGGAGAACCCCAGAGATTTGTCTGGGTTGGCCACTTGCCCTTGCACAATTCCTCAGGGTGTTATACTCACGTAGACCTCTTTGTTCTTCCTCAGAGCCACGTGGATGTTTCTCAGCGAGATGGCCACTGAGTTGAGAGCTGTCCAGTGTGGGCTGGAGCGATGTTCATTCCGAGTGGTCACAGAGAACTGCTCGGAGGAGTTGCTGCAGATTTGCACTGCAGTGTAATTGCACCCACCCTGGAAGTGGTAGAGTCGCCCATCGAAGGTGACATAGTGTGGGTCTCCATAGATGTGACAGGTGGCCTTGTCTGCAATGTAGCAGCCCAGGATGCCATTCTGCACTTTACAGACTTGGTCTTTTTTGCAACTGTCTGAGGTGCAGGACAAGGTGCCATTTTCTGCACAGCGGCATCGGCCGACGCAATCCGGTTTCCAGAACGTCTCTCCTTTCTGTTGGAGAGAAGACAAAAAAAAAAGGTGAGGACCCAGCACTGCTGTGCAAATTACTCCAGACTCTGTTATTGCCCTAGAGGTTCTATGGGAACAAACCTCATAATATTGATCTCCATCGACACAGCCGCAATCCTCCTGTGGCACACACTGTGCTCCGCTGAAGACAAAACCTTCATCGCATTCGCATCCCTCCACGCAAGGCTTGGTGCAGTTCCACGGAGCGAGAGGATTGGAACACGTGGCGGGACAGGAAGTGGCGCACACGTTGTAATGGCTATGATCGTCACAAGGGATTTCTAGAAAAGAAAGTAGGAACCATACAGAAAGTGAGGAATGCTTCCCAAGGACACACTCAATGTGAGGTTAATTGTTCATCTTTTAGAGTATTATCAGTGGATACTCACTGCAGGAAGTGGCATTTCTCCAGTCGGGAAGCAGCAAGCCAACTCTTTGGCAGGCATCAGCGTACGCCTCCAAAGCACTACACAAGGCCTCATGGGACCCATTCAGTTCACACAGATCAAAGATGCAACTCTGGAAGAAGCTGTTGGGGTTGATTGCAGAATGGCAAGCTGCCAAGGGTCCCTGGCTGCTGGTAAGTTGTCCGCAGTACGCCTCTGACTCATAGAGATTTTTCAGGTCTGAGGGACAAGTTTCTGGTTCTGGTGGGCCTTTACAGTTGGGTGGGTCGTACTCTGCATTAGGAACCTGCCAGCTGTTTCCTAGCTCGTTGGAATTCTTGGCTTGCTCTCCATTGGGCATCATGTTGTCATCCTGCCAGCGGTTGTTGAAGTTCCCACACATGCCACAGGTCTTGTTGAAGAAGTTAGTGGGGACCCTGATTTCCACCGAGTGATCTGTGTCGTAAGAGACAATCAGCCCGAAATCCGTTTCTAGGGTCACATAGCGTCCATTGATGTCCACTCTCAGGGCGTTGTTTAGCTTGCGCACAGAAAGCCTTGTAAGCACTTTGTTCACCTAGGAGGATTCAGACACAAATTGTAATTATATTTCCCAAGAAATGAACCGTCTCAGAATTATCAGGATGGGCTCCCCATTATTAAGTTCCCCTATAGAAGCACTGACTCTGACTATAATTTCAAGCGAGAGAAAAGAAGTATCATAGAGAATAAATCAAACAATGAAAAGATAAAAAAAATATGGTACCCTGCTACCAATCAAAGGAGAGGCTATTACTATTTCATTCACACAAGTTCCAATCGAAAACCGATTGGCAGAGAATGTAGCTTCCTTCTAATTCAAACCACAAGTAGGAATTTCATTGGGTTACCAGCACTTGATTCTTGTGTCCTTTGAGAATCTCAATCCGCTGCCCGTAAACCTCCACCAGCACCCGCTGAACGTAGGAGACGGAGGGATTCCCACGGTGTTCGTTCTTGGCCTCCACATTAAAGTAGGGCAGCCCCGTCTCATTGGAGCAGACCTTGGCCAGGGTGTAAGTGCAGGTGCCCATGAAGTGGTGCGTCTTTTTGTCAAAGGTGTTGTAATGAGGGTCGTTGTGGATGCGGCAGACCCCATATGTATGTTTGTAGCAGTTTGGGACGCCATTTTCGACTCCACAGTAATAATGGTGAGGGCAGAAATCAGGAAAGCAGCTGAGTTGGCCACCTTGACTGGGGCAGATGCATCTGGTGCTGCAGGTGTCATCGGTCCAATAGCTGGAGCCCACTGGGTAGTGCTTACCCTGGTGCCAGCACCCACACTGATGGCTGGGCACACAGGTACCATTGTAGAGGAAGAACCCGGAGTCACAGACGCAGGCTTCTGTGCATGGCAGATTGCATGTGCCCGGAGCATTTGGGTCCTTGCAGCTGGATGGACAGGCATTGGCGCAAGGCTCATAGTGGCTGTTGGGTTTGCAATGAATGGCTGCAGGAGGCAAGGGGATTTACATTAGTTCAGTGCCGAAGGCTGAGTCACATAGGGCACATCACATTCCTCAGTCTTTAGGATTCCAGCCAGGTATTTAAGATAGGGGTCTCCAGGACTGTGGCCTACTCGAAATTATGCTGTGTGGCTGGTGGGCCAGGAAGCACACCTAGCTTGACTTGCATGACTGGTGGGTCCATGACCATGCATACGTGTGCGCAGTTCAACTTACACAGTTTGAGCTACGCGTACATGTGCTGGTTTGCTGGCCCACCGCTTGCACAAGATTAGCTGCTCACGCTTATTGGAAAAGCAGCTCATTTGCTCAAGGGGCCCGATTCCCCTCCCCCCCACCCAAGACATGCCATCCAGGTACAAAGGTTTGGAATGGCTGATTTAGGATAGTTGCCTCCCAGGAAAAGCTGGAGTTGTAGACAGTGTGTCTCTAAGAGAGAATGTAGTAGTATATGTGTCTCTGTGAAAGTGACTGATTTTCTTCAAAGAGACAGAGAAAACACCTGCCACTTTCAGCTGATTCCCAGATTTTCCCATTTACATAGATATTTCCCAATCCTCAAGGCCGACCAGAGGCATTGCTGCCACGACACTTACGGCAGAAGGTGATGTTCCGCCAGGGGTCAATGGCAACTCCCAGGGACTGGCAGGCATCTGCGTAGGATTGCAAGCTCCTGCAGAGGGAGCCTGGATCTAAGTGCAGGGCGCACTGATCATAAAGGCAGCTCTCAAAATACCCCGTTGGATCCAAGACGCTATGACACTGTCTGAATGGTCCATTGACATCCATTAGGCGTCCACAGAAATCGCTGCTCTTGGCTGTGTCCTTCTCATCCTCTGTGCAGATAGGAGTGTGGCCTGAGGAACAACTGGAAAGAAAAGCCACAACTTGGTTCAGTACCCTACAATTTCCATCCTGGACAAACCCACCACTTGGCAATTTAAACTACAAACCTGCTGAGGTTGGCCACCTGCCAGCTGTTGCCCAAGCTTGTGGAGTCAGGCTCTTGTTCCCCATCAGGGTTGAGGAAATCGTCAGAAGGATCCCCGTTGTAGTTTCCGCACATGCCGCAGACCTCACCCTCGTACGTGCTAAGGAGGGACACTTCCACTTGGTGGTCTCCATCAAACTTGACTCTCAATCCAAAATCTGTAGAAACCACTGTGTAGAAGCCACTGGGCAAGATCTTCACACCTCGTATTGGAATGGAGGGGACCACAACTGGCTCCCCATCGACCTAGAAGGAGATTCAGGCATTAATGTAGGGGACGCGGGAACAACAAGTGCTCTTTCGTACCCCAACATAGGAGCAAATGTGTCCTTCAGCAGCAGCAGCAGCTCCACGTACCGTAACTCTTCCTCCCTTTCCCAGGTTGATCCGGATGCCAAAGACATCAACATCCACACTCTCAACATAGGAGACGTGCGTGTTGCCCCCTCGATGCTCATTGCTTGCTTCCACGTTGAAGTAGGGAAGCAGAGAGTTGTTCGGGTTACAAAGTTGGGAGAGAGTATAGGTGCAGTTGCCCATGAAGTGGTGCGTCTGCTTGTCAAAAGTGTAATAATGAGGGTCACCCGACACCAGGCAGGACTCTGAAAAGAAGAAAGGGAGGTCAGACATGGGCCGGCGTGAGCTAGTTTGAAATTGAAATGAGCAGAGGATACACTTTTGAGAGGAGCAACAGAGTTTTTGGGTGCCTCCTTCAGTTTTATCTGCTTGACATGGTCCAAGGAACTTAAGTTTGCCTTGTACTTGACAACAATCCCTTCTCGCCCCAGTAGTATTGTAAGGCATAGCAGAATCCTGTGGCACATTGTTATCGGGTCTCGAGCACCATTTAACCAACTTTAAAGAATTTTGGAGTACCAGAGAAAGAGGTCACAGGAAGACAAGCTCTATCAGCTCTGGAATAAATACTCAGCTCATTAAAATCCCGCTTTTCTTCCCAGACATCAGGACTGTACGCCAAGCCAAAGACCCATCAGAAGAGGGGAAGTAGTCAAAATATCTGCTTCAACCTTAAAGGCACTTACCTTGGGTAGGAGGGGGTGGTCTCAGTGTGGGTGTAGATTCAGGGGGGATTGATGGCCATGCTGAAAAGGGAAATGGCATTTGTGTTTTCCTCGAAGATTGAGAAATGTGAAGGTTCATTAAAACACCACCAAGTCTCTCTGACCGATCTTGAATCCCACTTGGATTTGTGATCCAGATATTGGTTTGGTTAGGGGGCAAAGAGTAGAAGGAACCAATCTGGGTCGGTCAGTGGGACCAGAGGTCTTGTCTTCTGACCTTTTGGACTCTTGCTGGAGCCCAACTTCAGGGAACTTCTCTCTAGCAGATTGTGTGCTGTTCTGTGTGGTATTTCTAGTGCCCGTTGTAAGTGGCTTTGTAGATATTGATTGGGTTGCATTGATGGCTGGCTTTTAAGTCATTAGCTGTTGTTTGGTTGTGCTGCCCAGCCCTCCCCTTCTTAATACTTGATAGGCAGGTGGCAAATCAGTACTCCTGTTGATGGACGAGGGGCCTGTTTCCAAGGCTTCAATTACTTCCCTGGCTGTTTTTGTGCCTGCTCGTCCAACAATCTTAGTACTGGGTAGTGTCTCCTCATTCTCAAATACCACACACAGAACATCTCATACTCTGCTAGAGAGAAGTTCCCTCAAGATGGGCTCTGGCATGAGTCAAAAATTCTGAAGACAGAACCTCTCTGGTCCCAGTGACAGACCGAGACAGGATCCTGCAACATTATCCTGGGACAGGGACATTCATCTTAATTTGTGATAGGAACCATCTGTATTACGTGACCCAGCCTCTGAAACCATCCTTATGCTAATCCAGGTAGGATTTAAACCCTTGGAATAGGTTGCTAAGGATTTAGGTCCCTCCTTATTCACACTGGGGAAAACCCTGAATCATGGAACATGCCCAGAAATGTTTCTGTGATGTTATTCTTATTCAGTGCCTGGTGCCACTTCTGAGAAAGGCATAAACTGTGAAGTCTTACGCGGGCAATAACCGTCCTGTACAGAAATGTCATCCACGGCCATATCGCTGCGGAAGTCATCTCCCCGCATTCCTTCCAGCAGTATCTAGGAAGAGAAGGACATCTCCAGTCTTTTTCAAGTAGGGACAGTATGCCAGGATATCAGCCCGATGTTTGGTTATAAAGCTGCCACCCTTGGCCTTACCTTTACTCTGCCGTTGTGAACCACACTGAATTGTGCTGACTGCCAAATGTTGCCCTTGTTCCCTGTTTCAGACCAGACCAGCAAAGGTGATGCATCATCCAAGATGACATAAAAGCGCAGCGCCATCGTTTGGGCTACGCCATACATGTGATACCAGAAGCGAAAGCACAGGGGACCCCGAAGGTCACACGTGGAGCTGATCAAGTGTGCCACATCCCCAGGGTTGGCATCACTTCCATCCAGGTAAATGAAGTAACCCCCTAAAGAAAGAGACAGAGGTCAAACAACAGAGTTTCTCAGAGATGTGGAGAGACAATTCAGTCTGGTCCAAGCTGCTTGGGGTCTCTTGATGTTCCCCACAGTCTAGGACACAGAGCAGCTATCCTAGTCTGATGCCATGAACCATCAAAGACACAACCTAGCCTTCCATAGACCATGGCAAATGCTGCAGCCATTCTCTAACACAGGGGTCCCCAACCCCCATCCTCAACCCACTATCAGGTTGTTTTGAACCAGGCCGCACGAATGGCAGGCTGAAGGATGTGTGCGCATGCACAGCTCAACTTACACAAATGGTGGGATGGTACACATTCGTATGCAACTTGGGTGAGTGGCAGGCTGGCCCGCCATTCACACAGCCTGGTTCCCCTCTCCCTCCCCCCTTGCTGGGCCACCAAGCTGTAAAGGTTGGGGACCACTGCTCTTGTAAGTCTGTTGTCCTTGGCCTCTAGGTCCTACATCTACATTTTATCAGAAGGACTCCTTCATGGAAAGTGGCCCAGATGGGAGTGTAATTGTGGGACAATCCAAGAGCAGAGAGACGGCAACTGTTAAATATTCAGTTCTGCATATTTCAATCCTTATCTCGGAAGGCAGGAAAGGGAAGGCAGGCAGAAAACTGATGGACATGTCCAGGCAGAAGCTCAATAACCTTCATCTCCCAGCTCTTTGCACACCACCATCAGAGTTCTTCATTGATGAGGGACAGAAAATGCAACTCTGGTTGCCATTTTATTATTTTGGAATGTTTTAAAGAGAAACATTGTTGTATTTCTTGATTATGTTCCCATCTGGGGTCTTTTGCCCTTGTTTTCTTCTTGTGCACCACATACAGTCAGTGGACTGAGTTGGGTGCCACATAAGGAATAAAATAATTGTCCTCTCTTGGAGGTTCAAGAGTTGGGATTCCTACACTGAGCAGGTATTGAATTCCATCTGGCAAAGGGCTCTTTCCCGCTGTAGGATTCTACCGAAGAAGGACAAGAGGGAGGTTTTGTTCTTCTGGGAAGTTGGGAAGAACCGTTGTATCCCAGCCTCACCGCCAGTGGTGTGGTCAAAGAAGGGTCCTGTGTTCGGCGAGGGTGTTGGGCCTTTGTGTCGTCTCCAGTCAAAGCTGTCGGTGGATGATTGGCTCCAGGAACAGAAGTCCTTCTCAAAAGAGCAGGAGAAACCACAAGGGGGACCTAGGAACACAATAGAAAGGAGACCAGGGTGTGTCCTTGGAAGGAAGGTCTGGAAATCCTGAAAGGGCTGTGATTCCCTGCCAGCCCTGGAGGCAGCTGGCGACTCAGAGAGTTTTGCAGACTGAGAGTGAGAGAAACTCAAGCTGGCAAAATGAGGGGGCTGTTTTGGGCAGCCCTCATTGGCCAGAACTCTCCAGAACTGCACAAGCAACGTTTCCACAAAGACAAAATACACGTGGGATGATGCGATAAAGTAATTGGCTCCGTGGACTTTCAGCTAAGGAAATTGGTCCCACGGCATTTCGCTCTCCCTAGTAAACATGAATCAGTGGCAAGGTCTCAACAAGAAAGTCATTGTGTGAAAATGGGAGAAGACAATTGGTGAAGGGATCTGCTCTGGCTTTGAGCAGACTCGCCTGGGTTGGGAGGTTTCAGACCAACAGTGGAATGGTAGCTATCTATCTTAAAAAGAGAATTGTCATGAAAGATTTCCTATCAGTTGTATTCTACAAACATGCAGAAATGTGGACAGACGGTACAGGAAATGGGAAGAGAAACCACAAGTTTTGTATTGTGTTTCCATCGGTCCATTCAGGAACCCATAATCCTGATCTGTGATTGTCCAGTACAATTCATTGCACAGACGTGGAAGGACAATGCTGCCTGTTAGAAGGGGAGGAAACCAAATCTGATAAAATGTTTGACCTCTCCAGTCTTACAATTCCACACGATATGCAAAGAGGACCTTGACAAAGACTAGGGAACGGACAAGTAAAACACCATGAAGGAGCAACTGCTGGCTCTGCTTTGTTCCAAGCAGAACGTGGGAGAAAGGAAAGGACTCTCCCAAATGCTCACCTGTGCCGGAGGTGCTGCCCGCTGGTGAGAAAGGGATCTAGGCACAGGTGAAGTGCCCTCACTGACATCTGATTGTTTGCCCCTATTGACACATTCAGGCTGGCTAGAAGATACTCAGGTCCCACCACAGCTCTACTCACCACAAACGGTATCCTTTTTCCAGTCCCCGAGGTCTGCCCCGTTCACTTCGCATGCGGCGGCATACGCTTCCAGACTGTTGCACAACTGCTCTTTGTCTCCCCCGGTAGCACACAGGTCATACACACAGCTTTCAAAGTACAGCTGAGGAGGGATGCTGCCATGGCACTCGGTGAAAGGCCCGTTTGAGGACAGAATTACTTCGCACAAATCTTCAAAAACTGCCTCTTGCACAGGGTCACAGGGGGTTGGAACTACTGGTGAGCAGCTAGAGACAGAAAAAAAAGCTGACAGTGAAGCATCTTTTATTTGGATGCAGAAAGAGAAATGTGTGTGATAGCTTTTGCCTCAGTTAGCCCACTCATTCTAGCGCTAGGAGGGTGCAAGTACTGAAGAATTTAATGAGGAATGACCTGTGTTCCTTTAAACACTACATTTTGGGCTTTCCTTCCTTCTGTCATGCACAGATGAGTTTCCTGTCAGTGTAAGGATACTGCACAGGGTATCCAGCTGGCTGTCTAATTCTGACTTCACAATCCAAATCCAAGAACACAATACGGAATATGTGGTGGACCCCGGAAAACTCCTTGTTCACAGTCACTTGCCTCCAAGCGTCATCTTCCACTCTCCAGCTGTTGCCAAATTTGTTGGCATCGGTCTCCAGCATCCCATCTGGCTGTTGGAAATCATCCAGCTGGCTGCCCGAGTAGGTGCCGCACAGCCCACAGAGGTGTCCCTTGTATCTCTCACTGACTTCGATAAAGAGCTGGTGATCCCCATCAAACTTCACCCGAAAGCCGAGGGGGCTGTCAACAACCACATAGGGAAACTGTTCCTCCACCTGAATGTCGGGCTGTAGCCTCAGAGGAAGATCAACCTTGGCTCCATTCACCTGCAGAAGGAAAAAAGGTCAGCCTAGGGATTGTCCTGCAGTTGGATTTCTGGCCTTCCTGGGCTGCCACCTGTCCCATGTCTGGTTTCACTAAATTAGCACCATCCTCATACTTTAGCAACATAGCACCATCCATATGACTTTGGACAACATTTTTGGGGGGACTGCCAAATATGCAGGGAGAACCCCAGAGATTCGTCCGGGTTGATCACTTGCCCTTGCACAATTCCTCAGGGTGTTATACTCACGTAGACCTCTTTGTTCTTCCTCAGAGCCAAGTGGATGTTTCTCAGTGAGATGGCCACTGAGTTGAGAGCCGTCCAGTGCGGGCTAGAGCGATGTTCATTCCGAGTGGTCACAGAGAACTGCTCGGAGGAGTTGCTGCAGATTTGCACTGCAGTGTAATTGCACCCACCCTGGAAGTGGTAGAGTCGCCCATCGAAAGTGACATAGTGTGGGTCTCCATAGATGTGACAGATGGCCTTGTCTGCAATGTGGCAGCCCAGGATGCCATTCTGCACTTTACAGACTTGGTCTTTTCTGCATCTGTCTGAGGTGCACAACAAGGTGCCATTTTCTGCACAGCGGCATCGGCCGACGCAATCCGGTTGCCAGAACGTCTCTCCTTTCTGTTGGAGAGAAGACAAAAAAAAAAGGTGAGGACCCAGCACTGCTGTGCAAATTACTCCAGACTCTGTTATTGCCCCAGAGGTTCTATGGGAACAAACCTCATAATATTGATCTCCATCGACACAGCCGCAATCCTCCCGTGGCACACACTGTGCTCCGCTGAAGACAAAACCTTCATCGCATTCGCATCCCTCCACGCAAGGCTTGGTGCAGTTCCATGGAGCGAGTGGATTGGAACACGTGGCGGGACAGGAAGTGGCGCACACGTTGTAATGGCTATGATCGTCACAAGGGATTTCTAGAAAAGAAAGTAGGAACCATACAGAAAGTGAGGAATGCCTCCCAAGGACACACTCAATGTGAGGTTAATTGCTCATCTTTTAGAGTATTATCAGTGGATACTCACTGCAGGAAGTGGCATTCCTCCAGTCGAGAAGCAGCAAGCCAACTCTTTGGCAGGCATCAGCGTACGCCTCCAAAGCACTACACAAGGCCTCATGGGACCCATTCAGTTCACACAGATCAAAGATGCAACTCTGGAAGAAGCTGTTGGGGTTGATTGCAGAATGGCAAGCTGCCAAGGGTCCCTGACTACTGGTAAGTTGTCCGCAGTACGCCTCTGACTTATAGAGATTTTTCAGGTCTGAGGGACAAGGTTCTGGTTCTTGTGGGCCTTTACAGTTGGGTGGGTCGTACTCTGCATTAGGAACCTGCCAGCTGTTTCCCAGCTCGTTGGAATTCTTGGCTTGCTCTCCATTGGGCATCATGTTGTCATCCTGCCAGCGGTTGTTGAAGTTCCCACACATGCCACAGGTCTTGTTGAAGAAGTTAGTGGGGACCCTGATTTCCACCGAGTGATCTGTGTCGTAAGAGACAATCAGCCCGAAATCCGTTTCTAGGGTCACATAGCGTCCATTGATGTCCACTCTCAGGGTGTTCTTTAGCTTGCGCACAGAAAGCCTTGTAAGCACTTTGTTCACCTAGGAGGATTCAGACACAAATTGTAATTATATTTCCCAAGAAATGAACCGTCTTAGGATTATCAGGATGGGCTCCCCATTATTAAGTTCCCCTATAGAAGCACTGACTCTGACTATACTTTCAAGCGAGAGAAAAGAAGTATCATAGAGAATAAATCAAACAATGAAAAGATAAAAAAAATATGGTACCCTGCTACCAATCAAAGGAGAGGCTATTACTATTTCATTCACACAAGTTCCAATTGAAAACCGATTGGCAGAGAATGTAGCTTCCTTCTAATTCAAACCAAAGTAGGAATTTCATTGGGTTACCAGCACTTGATTCTTGTGTCCTTTGAGAATCTCAATCCGCTGCCCGTAAACCTCCACCAGCACCCGCTGAACGTAGGAGACGGAGGGATTCCCACGGTGTTCGTTCTTGGCCTCCACGTTAAAGTAGGGCAGCCCCGTCTCATTGGAGCAGACCTTGGCCAGGGTGTAGGTGCAGGTGCCCATGAAGTGGTGCGTCTTTTTGTCAAAGGTGTTGTAATGAGGGTCGTTGTGGATGCGGCAGACCCCATATGTATGTTTGTAGCAGTTTGGGACACCATTTTCGACTCCACAGTAATAATGGTGAGGGCAGGAATCAGGAAAGCAGCTGAGTTGGCCACCTTGACTGGGGCAGGCGCATCTGGTGCTGCAGGTGTCGTCGGTCCAATAGCCGGAGCCCACTGGGTAGTGCTTACCCTGGTGCCAGCACCCACACTGATGGCTGGGCACACAGGTACCATTGTAAAGGAAGAACCCGGAGTCACAGACGCAGGCTTCCGTGCACGTCAGATTGCATGTGCCCGGAGCACTTGGGTTCTTGCAGGTGGATGGACAGGCATTGGCGCAAGGCTCATAGTGGCTGTTGGGTTTGCAATGAATGGCTGCAGGAGGTAAGGGGATCTCCATTAGCTCAGTGACGAAGGCTCAGTCACATAGGGCAGATCACATTCCTCAGTCTTTATGATTCCAGCCAAGTATTTAAGATAGGGGTCTCCAGGACTGTGGCCTACTTGGAATTATGCTGTGTGGCTGGTGGGGCAGGAAGCACACCTAGCTTGACTTGCATGACTGGTGGGTCCATGACCATGCATACGTGTGCGCAGTTCAACTTACACAGTTTGAGCTACGCGTACATGTGCTGGTTTGCTGGCCCACCGCTTGCACAAAATTTAGCTGCTCACGCTTATTGGAAAAGCAGCTCATTTGCTCAAGGGGCCCGGTTCCCCTCCTCTCCCCAAGACATGCCATCAAGGTACAAAGGTTTGGAATGGCTGATTTAGGATAGTTGCCTTCCAGGAAAAGCTGGAGTTGTAGACAGTGTGTCTCTAAAAGAGAATGTAGTAGTATATGTGTCTCTGTGAAAGTGACTGATTTTCTTCAAAGAGACAGAGAAAACACCCTGCCACTTTCAGCTGATTCCCAGATTTTCCCATTTACATAGATGTTTCTCAATCCTCAAGGGTGACCAGAGGCATTGCTGCCATGACACTTACGGCAGAAGGTGGCATTCCGCCAGGGGTCGATGGCAACTCCCAGGGACTGGCAGGCATCTGCGTAGGATTGCAAGCTCCTGCAGAGGGAGCCTGGATCTAAGTGCAGGGCGCACTGATCATAAAGGCAGCTCTCAAAATACCCCGTTGGATCCAAGACGCTATGACACTGTCTGAATGGTCCATTGACATCCATTAGGCGTCCACAGAAATCGCTGCTCTTGGCTGTGTCCTTCTCATCCTCTGTGCAGGTAGGAGTGTGGCCTGAGGAACAACTGGAAAGAAAAGCCACAACTTGGTTCAGTACCCTACAATCTCCATCCTGGACAAACCCACCACTTGGCAATTTAAACTACAAACCTGCTGAGGTTGGCCACCTGCCAGCTGTTGCCCAAGCTTGTGGAGTCAGGCTCTTGTTCCCCATCAGGGTTGAGGAAATCGTCAAAAGGATCCCCGTTGTAGTTTCCGCACATGCCGCAGACCTCACCCTTGTACGTGCTAAGGAGGGACACTTCCACTTGGTGGTCTCCGTCAAACTTGACTCTCAGTCCAAAATCTGTAGAAACCACTGTGTAGAAGCCACTGGGCAAGATCTTCACACCTCGTATTGGAATGGAGGGGACCACAACTGGCTCCCCATCGACCTAGAAGGAGATTCAGTCATTAATGTAGGGGACTCGGGAACAACAAGTGCTCTTTTGTACCCCAACATAGGAGCAAATGTGTCCTTCAGCAGCAGCAGCAGCTCCACGTACCGTAACTCTTCCTCCCTTTCCCAGGTTGATCCGGATGCCAAAGACATCAACATCCACACTCTCAACATAGGAGACGTGCGTGTTGCCCCCTCGATGCTCGTTGCTTGCTTCCACGTTAAAATAGGGGAGCAGAGAGTTGTTCCGGTCACACAGTTGGGAGAGAGTATAGGTGCAGTTGCCCATGAAGTGGTGCGTCTGCTTGTCAAAAGTGTAATAATGAGGGTCACCTGACACCAGGCAGGACTCTGGAAAGAAGAAAGGGAGGTCAGACATGGGCCGGCGTGAGCTAGTTTGAAATTGAAATGAGCAGAGGATACACTTTTGAGAGGAGCAACAGAGTTTTTGGGTGCCTCCTTCAGTTTTAGCAGCTTGATATGGTCCAAGGAACTTCAACCTTGCCTTGTGCTTGACAACAGTTAATTTCCTGAACTTCTCCTCCTCCTATCCATTGAGGCTGCAAGCCAATGCAAAGACTCATTGGAAGAAGGGAAGTGGACAATATATCTGGTTCAACCTTGAAGGGACTCACCTGGGGTGTGTGGTGGTGTCTGGGTGGTTGTAGATTCAGTGGTGGTTGATATCCATGCTGGAAATAGAAATGACATTTGCATTTTTCTCTAAGACTGAGATGTACATCTCAATGTAATAAACATGACTTCCGGTTTAGTCCTGGAACAGTTTTGAGCTTGATACTCCTATGGTCAGGAGTTGTCTCTTCTGCTCTCTCCATGCCCTCCAACCATCTTCCTTTCTAACTGAGGTAGTTTTTGCAATGCTTCGTGCTACACATCCCTAGTTATGCATGCTGGGGAAAATAATGTAATTAAGGAAATTGATGAGTGATGGTGGAAGGGTTACTGCTCAGGAGTGGAATAAGTCTGTCTGCCATGGTAAACATGGACCTCTTGTGTTCAGCAGTGTTTCTCTAGAAAAGAGTTAGGTAATTCTGATCTCACATCCAACAACCAGAGGCTCATGTGCCCTGCAGACCATCCCTGCAGCCACAAAAGTGGGGTGGCAGGCAGTCCTACCTTTAAATAGGACTACAGGTAGTTCTTACACCTGGTCACTTAGTAGTAACTGATCAAGATTTCAAGGGACCCCCCTGAAAGACTACTTATGATCTGGTTTCAAATTTAAAAGCACCCCTGCAGTCATTCATTTATGACTGAGTGCTGAGATGTTGCAGCACCCCCCTGCCTATCTGCCCCCCCCCAACCATCCTGCCACGTCCCTGAAAACCTTCAGCTTCCTTTCCGCCCAGCTGGGCCCCGCTATCTCTTCCACATGTCCTTCACCCATCTTTTAAAGATTTTAAAGCTCTTTTAAAGATTTCTGGAGCTTGCATTGGGGAGGGAGGGAAAGCTGCTCCCTCTCTTTACATTCATGGGTGACATGATGCAGTTCCTGAAGAGGCTGCCAGAAAAGGTCTCTTGGAAGCAGCCGCTTCCCCAGAAATGCTCCAAAAGAGGGAGCTGCTTTTGGGATTGTGCAGTGGGGCCAGGGACACCAGAGGGGTGCAGCAGCCTGACCTCCTTCACCAATTTGCCCTCCGGAGATCTTCAAAAGATAAGTGTGTGATGAACTGCATTGTCTCTTAACAACTACAGCAGGGACAGCAGAGATGGGGATGATTAAGTCAGGCAATCATGTGGCCATCTCGCTCAGTGACCATTACGACTTGTGACCATAATGGACAGGCTCCAATGCAGTTGTGACTCAAGGACTACCTGCAAAGTAGCCATGCGGTGAGAACTGTGGGGTCCTCGGTGCTCTCTGAACTTGGTGACTGTCTTGCACACTTATCATGACCCAACTAGATAACATCATCAGTGCCTGAAGGGAGAAGCGTTTGCAGAATGGAGGAGGAGAAGGGGAGGAGGAAAAATACAGTAGGGTCCTTGGTGCTCTCTGAGCTTGGTGGTCTTCTTGTAGACATTTCATGGGCCAACTAGAGAACATCATTCATGGTAGAAGGGAGGGAAGTCTGGGGGAGGAGGAGGAGGAGGAAAAATACAGTGGGATCCTTGGTGCTCTCTGAGCTTGATGGTCTTCTTGTAGACATTTCAGAGAACTAGAGAACATCATTCGTGGTAGGCCAACTAGAGAACATCATTTGTGGTAGGTCTGGGGGAAGAGGAGAAGAAGGAGGGGTGGAGGAGGAGGGGTAGCAGAGGAGGAGGGAGAGGAGGAAGAAGGAGGAGGAGAAGGGGAGGGGGAGGAGGAGGGGAGCAGGAAGGAGGAAGAGGGGGAGGGGGAGGGAAGGGGGAGGGGGAGGAGGAAGAAGAAAAAGGAGGAGGAGAAGAAGAAGAGGAGAAGGAGGAGGAGGGAGGAGGGAGGAGAAGGAGGGGAGGGGGAGGGGGAGGGGAGGAGGGGGAGGAAGAGGAGAGAGGGAGGAGGAGGGGAAGAAGAAGGAGGAGGAGGAGGGGAGGGGAAGAGGAAGAAGGAGGAGGAGGAGACTGTGGAGTCCTTGGTGCTCTCTGAGCTTGGCTGTTTTCTTGTAGACCTTTCAGTATCCAAATTAGGTAACATTATCAGTACTAACACCCATGATGTTACCTAGTTTGGGTAATGAAACACCTGAACTACAAATATTCTCCTTTATTAGTGGAGATGATGGGCCATTTTTCAAAATGGCCTTATGACTCAGAGCACCTGTGCAACCTGTTGAACTCTGATTAAACTCAGAACATTCCCTGTGCAGGAGGAAGAGGTGGCGAGCAACTTGCTGACAGTACAGGGAAGCAGAACCCTTTGTCTCTTCTGCTCCAGGAAATTGCCCAAGCTTATCGAGAAGATATTATAGGGGTTAAAATTTAACTTCCCAATCAAACGCTTCAGCAGTTGTCCCAGATAGCAAAATCCAGCCACTGTCACCGATTGCGGCTGATTATAACTTAAGCAAGACATCATTAAAATCCTGCTGATTAATGGTGGGGTGAGGTCCGGCGACAGAAGTTGGCAATTGTGTTAACTGCCCTTGTCATCCAAAGAAGGACGGCTGCACACAGGGATCTCCCTGGAAGAAGAAGTGGCTGCTTGTCTTGTGCATCTCAGGGGCCGTAGAGTAAGGGTGTCAAACTCGCAATGTCACGCGACGTGTCGCGACCTATCGTGACTTTTCCCCCATTGCCGGCAAAAGGGCGGGCGCGGTTTTGGCATGACGTATCCGGCCTGTGGGCCGGCAGTTTGACAGCCCTGCCGTAGAGGGTCATGAGTGGTGCTCATAGTCTAATGGGTGGGTCTGCCAAGGGAGGCTGATTCAAGGAAAGGAGCTCTGATTTTCATCAGCCATGGGGTGATTTGGGGCACTGCTCTCATCCCTCTTTAAAAGCCCATAATGGCTGATGCCAGAAGGAAAAAAGGCCCATGTTTTCTCAGATCACTTCCGGTCTGCAGGAGCTTCAGGGCAGGTCCTGCCCCATACAGGAAGTCCTTGACTTACAACTGTTCGTTCAACTACTGCTTGAAGTTACAACAACCAATTATTCCTATTGAGATTTATACTTTTCCAAAAGGCAACTGGACTTCCTTGGTTTTTTAAGAGCCGTATGGTGCAGAGCACAGTATTGCAGGCTGACTCTGCCCACTGCCAGGAGTTCGATCCTGACGGTGCTCAAGGTGGACTCAGCCGTCCGTCCTTCCGAGGTTGGTAAAACGAGGACCCAGATTGTTGGGGTTAACATGCTGACATTTGTAAACTGCTCAGAGAGGGCTGCCAAGTGCGACGGAGCGGTATATAAGTCTAAGCGCTGTTGCAATTTTTTCTTTGGAACGTTTTGCTTCTGGTGCAAGAAGCTTCTTTAGTTCTTCAGAACTAAAGAAGGTTCTTGGGCGAGAAGCCAGACATTTTCAAAGAAAAAGAAACAAGCAAGAAAGTCCAGTTGCCTTTTGGAAAAAGCACTTTTGGGACTTTTATGCCGCTCCTTGTCTTCAGAAACGTTTCTGGTCCTGTCAGTCTGAAAAAGCTTCTGGTCTTTAGCTGTCACGCTGGTTAATTAAATAAATGTCCTCCTTGATTTCCTGCCTGGTCATCTGGCTGTGGGTGTTTCTGCTGTATCTTAGGAGATAATCCGCGTGGTTTGGCGCTTGCGCATGGGAAAAAGAGTCCTGTGGGATTTTAATATCACGATATTATCTGACAGAGGGGCAACTACTTCAGAACAATGTTAGAACTGAAGAAGCGTCTTGGATGAGGAGCAAAAAGTCCTCAAAAAGAAAAACCAAGAAAGTCCAAGCATGACCTAGATCAGTGGTTCTCAACCTTTTTAATGCCGCGACCCCCAACGGTCGTAAGTCGAGGACTACTCAACCGGTCGTAAGTTGAGGACTACTCAACTGGTGCAGCCCCGTTTGCAGACTGGGACTTTTGGCGGGCTCAGCAGGGCAGAGACAGCCTGGACAATTCCTATTGGCTTTGGAAAGCCAATAGAATTAGACTCTATTCAAGAGAGTCTCTTCTATTGGCTTTCAAAAGCCAGTAGAATAAAAGGGAGGAGCACAGCTAAGGAAAAGGGGGAAAAAAATGGCAGACTGCGTTGTTTGGCAACCCCCGTGAAATGGTTGTTCGACCCCAAATGGGGTCCCGACCCACAGGTTGAGAACCACTGGACTAGATGGTCGAGAATCTCCATAGCTACTACAAAATAACTTCTTCCTGGGTTCTGCACAGGAGCCCCGAGTATTTTGGAGTCTGGAGGGCCCCTGGCTTCTCTCCTGTGTGGAGAGACCTCGGATGGCTCCCTTCCTGCTTCCGTCCAGAAGCAGCTGTGGCTCGAAGACTCAGGACCTCTTCTGTGGCAATCCAAGATCAAATTCATGGGAGTGAGAGTGGAGTGAGAAACTGAGATGGGGAAGGAGTCACTTACTGCAAGGCCCCCTTCTGACCGCCACGTTGTCCACGGCTGTGTCCCCGTATTCTGTCAATCCCCGAATGGCATCGAAAGCCACCTGTGAAGAACGAAAGGAAGCCCAGTCAGAGCAAGGAAGATGCTGCGTCTGCATAGCCAGAGAGTGCTGTCCTATTCCTTCCTTCCTTCCTTCCTTCCTTCCTTCCTTCCTTCCTTCCTTCCTTCCTTCCTTCCTTCCTTCCTTCCTTCCTCCCTCCCTTCCTTCCTTCCCTCCCTCCTTCCTTTTCATTCCCCTTCCTTCCTTCCTGCCTTCCTTCTTTCCTTCCTTCCTTTCCTTCCTTCCTTCCTTCCTTCCTTCCTTCCTTCCTTCCTTCCTTCCTTCCTTCCTTCCTTCCTTCCTTCCTTCCTTCTATTCTTCTTTCCTTCCTTCCTTCCCTCCCTCCTCCTTCCTTCCTTTTCATTCCCCTTCCTTCCTTCCTTCCTTCCTTCCTTCCTTCCTTCCTCCTTCCTTCCTTCCTTCCTTCCATCCATCCATCTGTTCTTTCTTTCCCTTCCTTTTCATTCCCATCTTCCTTCCTTCCTCCCTCCCTCCCTCCTTCCTTCCTTTTCATTCACCTTCCTTCCTTCCTTCCTTCCTTCCTTCCTTCCTTCCATCCATCCATCCATCTGTTCTTCCTTTCCCTTCCTTTTCATTCCCATCTCCCTCTCTTCCTTCCTTCCTTCCTTCCTCCCTCCCTGCCTGCCTGCCTTTCCATTTCTGTAGCTGCCCATCTTAGTCAATTACTCTAGGCGGCTTACAATTAACGTGCTTTAATTTTGGTTGGTCTATGAATTAGGCCCGTTTCTCTTGCAGTTTTTCTAGTTCCACAGAGAAAGTGAAGAATTCCGCCCAGGCCGCCCACTTTAGAATGCCACAATCTGGGTGTCACCCAGTAGTGTTGAATAGACTTTGGGGGGATTTTCAGACAGCGTCTTATGATGATCCTCACCTTGGGCGGCTTTAGAAAAGGGCTAGTCTGGTTCTAGGTGAAGGTGGTCAGAATATTAGAATAAACAAAATTGGAAGGGACCTTGGAGGTCTTCTAGTCTATCCCTCTGGCTAAGGCAGGAGTCCTTTTACCATCTAGGATGAGTGGCTGTCCAGTCTCTTCTTAAAACCTCTAGTGATGGAGAACCCACAACAGACTGGACAGACTTGAACTCTGGGCACTAACTAACAAAATGAAATTCAATGGTGAAAAAAGCAAGGTTCTATATTTAGGCAAGAAAAACCAAATGCACAAGTACAGCATAGGTGGTACCATGCTCAATAGTAGTAACTGTGAGAGGGACCTCGGAGTCCTAGTAGACAATCACCTAAATATGAGCCAGCAGTGTGCTGCAGCTGCCAAAAAGGCCAACACAGTGCTAGGCTGCATTAACAGAGGGATAGAATCAAGATCACGTGAAGTATTAATACCACTCTTCAATGCCTTGGTAAGGCCACACTTGGAATACTGCATCCAGTTTTGGTCACCACGATGTAAAAAAGATGTTGAGACTCTAGAAAGAGTACAGAGAAGAGCAACAAAGATGATTAGGGGACTGGAGGCTAAAACATATAAGGAACGGTTGCTAGAATTGGGTATGTCTAGTTTAACGAAGAGAAGGACAAGGGGGGACATGATAGCAGTATTCCAATATCTCAGGGGCTGCCATAAAGAAGAGGGAATTAAGCTATTTTCCAAAGCACCTGAAGGCAGGACAAGAAGCAACGGGTGGAAACTAATCAAGGAGAGAAGCAACCTAGAACTAAGGAGAAACTTCCTGACAGTGAGAACAATTAATCAGTGGAACACCTGCCTCCAGAAGCAGTAAATGCTCCAACACTGGAAGTTTTTAAGAAGAGACTGGACAGCCATTTGTCCGAAATGGTGTAGGGTTTCCTGCCTGAGCAGGGGGTTGGACTAGATGACCTCCAAGGTCCCTTCCAACTTTACTATTATTATTATCATTCATCGCACAGTCAGCCAGATGTTCAGACTGGATTTGGCATTTTGTCTACCTATCGAGTCCTTACCCAGGACCTGGGATAGGCAGATGTGGATGTTTGATGGTATTACAGGTATCGTCGCAGGATGGAAGCAGTTCCTAATAAGGCCGCCTTTTGCAATTGACTAATAGCGAATTTGTCAATGCCAATGGTGTTCAAGTGGTGCTCCAGTTGTTTTGGGATTGCACCCAAGGAGCCTATGACTATTGGTACTACCCTTGCTTGCTTTTGCCACAGTCTTTCTATTTCTATTTGTAGGTCTTTGTATTTTGTTATCTTCTCCAGTTCTTTCTCTTCTATTCTGCTATCTCCAGGCACTGCCACGTCCACTATCCAGACTTTTTTGTCTTTCTTATCGACAATTGTTAAGTCTGGGGTGTTATGTTGCAGGTGCTTGTCTGTTTGAATTCTGAAGTCCCAGAGCAGTTTAATTTTATCATTTTCTATGACTTTCTCTATTTTATGATCCCACCAGTTTTTGCTTACAGGCAAATGATATTTTTTGCAGATCTTCCAATGCACCATTGTTGCTACTTTGTCATGCCGCTGCTTGTAATCAGTCTGTGCAATCTTCTTGCAACAGCTTACCAAGTGGTCCACTGTTTCTTCAGCTTCTTTGCATAGGCGGCACTTACTGTCTGTTGCTGTCTTCTCAATGATGACAGATGATGACTAGATGACCTCCAAGGTCCCTTCCAACTTTACTATTTATTATTATTATTATTATCAATCATCGCACAGTCAGCCAGATGTTCAGACTGGATTTGGCATTTTGTCTACCTATCGAGTCCTTACCCAGGACCTGGGATAGGCAGATGTAGATGTTTGATGGTATTACAGGTATCGTCGCAGGATGGAAGCAGTTCCTAATAAGGCCGCCTTTTGCAATTGACTAATAGCAAATTTGTCAATGCCAATGGTGTTCAAGTGGTGCTCCAGTTGTTTTGGGATTGCGCCCAAGGAGCCTATGACTATTGGTACTACCCTTGCTTGCTTTTGCCACAGTCTTTCTATTTCTATTTGTAGGTCTTTGTATTTTGTTATCTTCTCCAGTTCTTTCTCTTCTATTCTGCTGTCTCCAGGCACTGCCACGTCCACTATCCAGACTTTTTTGTCTTTCTTATCGACAATTGTTAAGTCTGGGGTGTTATGTTGCAGGTGCTTGTCTGTTTGAATTCTGAAGTCCCAGAGCAGTTTAATTTTATCATTTTCTATGACTTTCTCTATTTTATGATCCCACCAGTTTTTGCTTACAGGCAAATGATATTTTTTGCAGATCTTCCAATGCACCATTGTTGCTACTTTGTCATGCCGCTGCTTGTAATCAGTCTGTGCAATCTTCTTGCAACAGCTTACCAAGTGGTCCACTGTTTCTTCAGCTTCTTTGCATAGGCGGCACTTACTGTCTGTTGCTGTCTTCTCAATTTTGACTTTGTATGCATTTGTCCTTAAGCTTGGTCTTGTGCAGCCAGAATTAATCCTTCGGTTTCTTTCTTCAATTTTCCTGCTCTTAGCCATTGCCAGGTTTTATTATTATCTGCTTTCCCAGCTATTTTTTTAATGTATTGGCCATGTAGTGCTTTGTCTTCCCATGCCTCTATTTTGTTCTTCATTTGGTCTTTCTTGTAGGCCAGTTTGGTCTCTCCAGTAGTTAGTAAGCCTTCCTGATATACTAATTTCAGTGCATCTTCATCATTGTTCTTCAGATATTCTTCCAAAGCCATTTTTTCTTCTTCAACCATCTGATGTACTTGTAGCATTCCACGCCCACCTATTTGCCTTGGTAGATAAAGTCTATCAATGTCACTGCGTGGATGAAGGGCATGATTCATTGTCATTATTTTTCTGGTCTGCCTATCCATTGCTTTTAGTTCTGCTTGAGTCCAGTCCACTATTCCAGCTGTGTACCTAATGACTGGGATTGCCCAGGTGTTGATTGCCTTTATGGTATTTCCTCCATTGAGTTTGGACTTTAAGATCTTCTTCACTCTCTTGATGTATTCACCTCTAATCTTTTTCTTGACTTCAGTGTGCTTGATGTTGTCAGCTTGAAGGATACCCAAGTATTTGTAGTACTCTTCCTCATCCAGACTCTTAATGTTATTTTCGTGGGGCATCTTGATTCCTTCAGTTTTCTATTTTTCCTTGTTTGATAGTAAGTGTGGCACATTTGTCCAAGCCAAACTCCATTACAATATCTTGGCTATATATACGGACAGTGTTGAGCAGCGATTCTATTTCAGATGATGTTTTTCCATACAGCTTCAGATCATCCAGTCTAGCAGATGTTTTTGATGTTTGATGTCCTGAGTTATTCAGTATTGTTGACAGAGGAAACAGTGCAATAACAAATAGTAATGGTGATAATGAATCTCCTTGAAATATTCCTCTCTTGATATTAACCTCTCCCAGCTTTTCACCATTGATCTGCAACTGTGTCTTCCATTGTGCCATCGATCTTTGCTGACTACTTCTTGTCTAAGCCAGAGAGTCAAATGCCTCAATGTGCCACATTCATGCAGTTTTCCAAGATCATTTTGTCTATTAGGAGTTGATACTTTCTGCTCAGGTGGAAAGAGATTGTTTTCAACTAGATGCTGTTGTACTGCATCAGCTACCACACCAGTTAGTAATTTGAAAGTTGTTGGTAAGCAGGTAATTGGCCTGTAGTTACCTGGTGTTGCCCCTTTTGCTGGATTTTTCATTATTAGGTAGGTTTTCCCAGTTGTTAGCCACTTTTCAATTTCTCCTCCTTGTAGTATATTGTTGAACTGCTTGGCAATGAGTGGGTGTATAACAGTTAGATGTTTCAACCAAAACCCATGCAGTTCATCTTCACCTGGTGCTGACCAATTTTTGATTTTCTTTGCTCTTTTTTCTACCATTTTTGTTGTTATTACTAGTTCTTTCATTTCAACTTCTGTTTTATTTGCATCCACCTCTTTTAACCAAGCCGCATCCTTGTTGTATTTCTTTGGGTTATCCCATATCTGCTTCCAGAACTGCACTGTTTCTTCCTTGTCAGGTACTGACTGATTCCTTGCAGTTTCTCCATTGATGGATTGGTAGAAACGTTTCTGATTGGATTGAAATTGGAGGTTCTGCCTATAGTTTGCAATTCGAGCTTTATATCTACTGATTTTCCTGGCTATAGCTGTTATTTGTTGCTTTATTATTTCCAGTGCTTCCTTGATCTTCCTTGTTTCTAAGTGGTATTTCTTGATTAGGTATTCTTTGGTCTTCTTGTTCTTCAGCTTCTTTTCTTTCATCTGTTCTAGCTTGCTTGCATGTGATCTTAACTTGCTGATCACATGCAAGCAAGCTATTATTATTATTATTATTATTATTATTATTATTATTATTATTATTATTACATCTGAAGGCAACTTCCATTCCACTGGTTGATTGTCCTCACTGTCAGGAAGTTTCTCCTTAATTCCAGGTTGCTTCTCTCTTTGATCAGTTTCCATTCATTGTTTCTTGTCTTGCCTTCTGGTGCTTTTTGACCCCTTCTTCTTTGTGACAACCCTCCAAATATTGCAGCACTGCTATCATGTCACCCCTAGTCCTTCTCTTCACTAAACTAATAAACCCAATTCCTGCAACCATTTTTCGTATGTTTTAGCTCCAGACCCCTAATCATCTCTGTTGTTTTTCTCTGCACTCTTTCAAGAATCTTAACATCTTTTTTATAGTGTGGAGACCAAAACTGAATGCAGTAATCTAGGGGTGGTCTTACCAAGGCATTGTGAAGCAGTAGTAATAGTTCAGGTGATCTTGATTCTATCCCTCTGCAACCCAGGACTGTATTGGCAACCCAGGACTGTATTGGCTTTTTTGGCAGCAGCTCCTAGCCTTAAGGGCTGCAACTGCTGCCAGAGGTGCCAGGCTTGGGCTGCCAGCTGTTAGAAATAGGAGGGGCATCATCGCACTTGGGGAGCAGGACTGAAGATGCAGTGAGCCTTCGGTCCCATCTATTTTAAAAGAGCTGCCAGGCTATTACCTTGAAGCGAGTCTCCTTCTCCAAGTAGACCGAGGCGAGTCCGTGCTGCCACTCGGGGCCCTGGCTCCCTATTTGGCTCCACACCACCATCTCTGACCCCTCCCACAAGAGGGTCACGTGCAGCTCATTGAAGTCCTCGGCGCCAAACATGTGATAGCGGAAGTCGATGCACACCTCTCCGGAGGCCATCAGCTGGGGACTCTCCAGTCTGTTGAGGTCGTAGGGAACCAGGTTGCTGGCCTCCTGGTAGATGAAGTAGCCTCCTGCAAGAAGAAGGGCAGATGCTCCAAGGGCCTTCATTGGGACAAGGGGGGAGCAAGAGAGGCGAAGGGCCCAGACGTGCCAAGCGAAGGGGGGGATAAGGTGAGATCAAAGAGCCCTGATCAGCTTCATGCCGTGTGTGCTTAGTGCAAACCACATCAGTCATCTCAGGACTTTGCAGGACAGCCATTTGTCTGAAATGGTGTAGGGTTTCCTGCCTGAGCAGGGGATTGGACTAGATGACCTCCAAGGTCCCTTCCAACCCTATTATTCTATTCTATTCTATTCTATTCTATTCCATTCCATTCCATTCCATTCCATTCCATTCCATTCCAATCTATTCTATTCTATTCTATTCTATTCTATTCTATTCTATTCTATTCCATTCCATTCCATATTTATTCCATTCCATTCCATATTTATTCTATTCTATTCTATTCTATTCTATTCTATTCTATTCCATTCCATTCCATTCCATATTTATTCTATTCCATTCCATTCCATTCCATTCCATATTTAATCTATTCTATTCTATTCTATTCTATTCTATTCTATTCTATTCTATTCTATTCTATTCTATTCTATTCTATTCTATTCTATTCTATTCCATTCCATTCCATTCCATATCTATTCTATTCTATTCTATTCTATTCTATTCTATTCTATTCTATTCTATTCTATTCTATTCTATTCTATTCTATTCCATTCCATATTTATTCTATTCTATTCTATTCTATTCTATTCTATTCTATTCTATTCTATTCCATTCCATATTTATTCCATTCCATTCCATATTTATTCTATTCTATTCTGTTCTGTTCTGTTCTGTTCTATTCCATTCCATTCCATATTTATTCTATTCTATTCTATTCTATTCTATTCTATTCTATTCTATTCTATTCTATTCTATTCTATTCTATTCCATTCCATTCCATTCTAATGTCCCATCATCCCTGTCTAAGGACCAATCATCCTTGGCCAAGGGGATGGGGTCTAAGGGCAGTTGGAATCCAGCCCCTGGAACACCCACCCAGCTGCCCACTCAACCAGGTGGCCACAACTTCTTCTAGCCTGCTCCTGTCTTCCGGGGAACCTCACTCAGGCCCAAAGAGAGATGGATGTCCCAGCTACACTGAGCGAGTGGGGGAGGGGTGCATGACCCCTTGACCCATGAGGAAGGGGACCAAGGGTCAGGGAGAATGGGGAGGGGGCTTTCCCGATTGCAGTCATGGAGCACTTACTTCCATCCGGATAGTCCCCACTTGGGCCGGTGTCGGGAGTGGGCGTATCGTGCTTCGTGCGGATCCAGGTGCCTTGGTTGGTGCCACAGGTTTGGGTCCAGTCGCAAAAGGGCCAGGAGTTGTTGTTGAAGTCACAGCTGGCCAGGTAGTCTGAAATGGGGAGGGGGAAACACAGTGAAGAACGGGCAGGCATCCTTCTCAGCAGCCTCCCTCCACCTGGCAGCCTTGAAAAAGAACTCCCATCATCCACAGCTAATGGGCTGGCAAGAAAACCTGAAAAGGGTTTTCCAAGATGCTCGAGAGATGCTGAGTTGGGGGGGGAGAAAGATACTTTAAACTCATCTGACAGGAATGGGGGGGGGCTATACCTGTATCGCGAGTCCAGCTCTCCAAACCAGCTGCCCAGTTGCCACCTTCTCTCCTGCCAAGGGAAGACAGGAAAAGTCAGGCGTTATCCAGGTGCCCACATCCTTCCCACAAGACAAGCGAGACCGACTGATCCATGGTGAGTAGAGCAGGGGGTCCCGAGGAAAATGCATGGGGGGCAGTGCAAGAGAGCAAAGTGCTCCCCATCAGTATGGTGTGGGAAAGGACCACGGAGACTGAGAATAGAATAGAATAGAATAGAATAGAATAGAATAGAATAGAATAGAATAGAATAGAATAGAATAGAAAATAGGGAATGGAATGGAATGGAATGGAAGAGAAGAGAAGAGAAATAGAAAAAAGGAATAGAATAGAATAGAATAGAATAGAATAGAATAGAATAGAATAGAATAGAATAGAATAGAATAGAAAATATGAAATGGAATGGAAGAGAAGAGAAATAGAAAAAAGGAATAGAATAGAATAGAATAGAATAGAATAGAATAGAATAGAATAGAATAGAATAGAATAGAATAGAATGGAAAATAGGGAATGGAATGGAAGAGAAGAGAAGAGAAATAGAAAAAAGGAATAGAATAGAATAGAATAGAATAGAATAGAATAGAATAGAATAGAATAGAATAGAATAGAATAGAATAGAATAGAATAGAAAATAGGGAATGGAATGGAAGAGAAGAGAAATAGAAAAAAGGAATAGAATAGAATAGAAAATATGGAATGGAATGGAAGAGAAGAGAAATATAAAAAAGGAATAGAATAGAATGGAATAGAATAGAATAGAATAGAGAAAAGGAATAGAATAGAATAGAATAGAATAGAATAGAATAGAATAGAATAGAATAGAATAGAATAGAATAGAATAGAATATAGGAGGACTGCTATCATGTCACCCCTAGTCCTTCTTTTCAAGGAGCTGACACCAACAAGGTCTAGCTTGTGTGTTGAGTACCCAACAAACTTTTCATGTCAAAATGCATTGAATACCAAATTCTATGAGTTTCAAAGCAGTTGAGTTGAATTGAATCGAATTGAGTAGGTTTATTTGGTTTACTTGAATCGAATTGAGTAGGTTTATTGTGGTTAGACACACAAGCACCCCCCTGTACTTGCAAAACAGCAGAGAAAATAATAGTAATAATACTAAAAGTGTGCAACTAGTAGAAAGGGGATGCAGGTAGTCCTCAACTTATGACCACAACTGAGCTGAAAACCTATGTTGCTAAGTGAGACATTTGTTAAGTGAGTTTTGCCCCACTTTACGACTTTTCTTGCCACATTTGTTAAGCAAATCACTGCAGTTGATACAAACTGGGGAAAGAGAATAAAAATGAAGAGATGCCATAATATATTAGGTATTATAATGTGCTTTTTTTCTGTTTAATCACAACCAATTTTCAGCGGCTGTCTGGAAAACGTCCCTGCAGGTTTTGTAGCAAGGTTTCTGAGCTGCTTTGCCATTGCCTCCTTCCTTGGGCTGAGAGAAAGTGACTGGCCCAAGGCCAACCAGCAGGTTTTGCGCCAAAGGCGGGAGTAGGACTCTCCGCCTCTTGGTTGCTAGCCTGGTGCCTTAATCACCACATCAAACTGACTCTCACGACAGACAACAAGGAAATGCAATTTTTTTTAAAAAAATATGCAGAATTATATAACAACGGGGAAGTTCCAAAGGAGAAAATAGATGAATATCTAGACAAATCAAAATTGCCTAACCTAACAGAACATCAAAAAGAGGGGTTGAATGAGGATCTTAAAGTTTGAAAAAAACCTGAACTAATTAATCCAAGTGTCAACGCTGCTAACATCGGATGTTCTTGCTTTGATAACAGATGGAGATGCAGCCATTTTCATTCTTATGTTTTACTCTTAGACTTAGAGTTAGAATTAGATGATACTGGGGGGGGGGGAGTAGGAGGAACGTGCATGAGAGTTTAGTTAGACATAACAATATTGTAACTAGTGTGAGAACCAAGGTTTTTTTTTTAAAACAAGAGATGATAAGGAATGGCGGGCTGGAGAACTGGAGGGAAAGCCTGCATTTCAAACTAATTGGAGAATGTGATTTATGACTGTTAATTGGAGGAGGAAATTGTGTTTTGATACTATGTGCTCAGGGGAGGGGAATTCAGATTTTGGCTTCGCCTATATACGTGCCGATGTGATGCTACTCGAATAAAGATTCTTTAAGGTAAGGAGTGCCTCGAAGTTCTTTGAAGAGTTTCCTCTGTCGGAACCAGGACACCAAGATCTCTGGAGATTCTCCATCATCCAGGCCATGGTTGTCCCAAAAGTACTTTTTCAAAAATTAACTGGACTGTGGTTTTTTTTTTTTTTTCCTTGAGAAAGACAGCTTCCTTCTCATCCAGAGAGAGCCGAGGTGGCGCAGCAGTTAGAGTGCAGTACTGCAGGCCACTTTAGCTGACTGTGTTCAGCAGGTCAGCGTTTCAAATCTCACCGGCTCAAGGTTGACTCAGCCTTCCATCCTTCCGGGGTAGGTAAAATGAGGACCCAGATTGTTGGGGGCAATGTAAATATATATATACATTGCTTACTGGTGTACACCGCTTAGAGAGTGCTTGCACTTAAAGCGGTATATAAGTCTCATAAATAAATAAATAAATAAATAAATCCAAGAATCTTCATGGGTTCATCAGAAGCGATGGAGCTTCTTGCATTAAAATGTGAATCCTACTCCAATATTTCTTTGCTTTATCACATGTCCACCATAAATGGTAAAAAGTCCCCTTTACATTTACATTTCCAACATTCATTTGACATACCTTTATACATTCTAGACAACTTATCTGGTGTTAAATACCAGCAGTACATCAACTTATAAAAGTTTTCTTTTAAGTTATAGTTTAGCATCACATTATACCCAAAGTTCCTTCCCCACTGAATCATACAGTGTTTAACCTGTTCACTTCAAGATTCGATGTTCATGCCTTATTCCACTGTAACAGAGGGAATCTTCTCTTTTTTCCCTTCCCTTCCCGATGTTTGCTTTTGTATTTTCATATTTTATAAGCAAATAAAAATCTTTAAAAAAAAAACAAACGATGAAGCTTCTTGGATGAGAAGCGAAATGTCTTCCTGAAGAGGAAAAAAACAAACAGCCCAGTTAACGTTTGAAAAAGCACCTTTGGGATAGCAGCGTTCCAGTATCTCAGGGGCTGCCCCAAAGAAGAGGGAGTCAAGCTATTCTCCAAAGCGCCTGAAGGCAGGACAAGAAGCAACAGATGGAAGCTAACCAAGGAGAGAAGCAAACTGGAACTAAGGAGAAACTTCCTGACAGTGAGAACAATTCGCCAGTGTAATGGCTTGCCACTTGAAATTGTGAATGCTCCATCACTGGAGGTTTTTAAGAAGAGACTGGACAGCCGTTTGTCCGAAATGGTATAGGGTTTCCTGCCTGAGCAGGGGGTTGGACTAGATGACCTCCAAGGTCCCCTCCAACTTTATTACTACTACTATTACTATATGGATCATCGCACAGTCAGCCAGATGTTCAGACTACCTATCGAGTCCTTACCCAGGACCTGGGATAGGCAGATGTGGATGTTTGATGGTATTACAGATATCGTCGCAGGATGGAAGCAGTTCCTAGTAAGGCCACCTTTTGCAATTGACTAATAGCGAATTTGTTGTTATTGTTGTTGTTGTTATTATTATTATTATTATTATTATTCAGCCAACTCTGGCCCTGCCTGCTCCTCCTCCTCTCTGGAGCCTTTAAAAAGGGGGCAGAGACTGGGGACCCCGGAGTCCCTCCCTCCTTCCTGTTGGTCCCACTCTCCTTGTTTCCTTCTCCTGCCCAGCCTCATGGGCTCTGTAGCTCCTGGGCCAGACGGAGCCTCGTCAGGGCATTGTGTCACCTGCCAATCTCGGGTGTTGGCAGCTCAAAGGTGTCTTGGCACAGGTGGGGCAAAGGCCCCTCCCTAGAGAGGAGCCAGGGCAAGCAGGAAACTGGGAGCAGGATGACAGTCTCTGGGGCAAAGGTGACCCCCCACCCTCTTCCCTCCCCCGCTTTCCACTTCCTCGCCTGCTCCCCCCCTCCCCTCCCCTCCCCCTCCCCTCCCAAAGCAGCCCTGCCTGTGGACAGAGACAGTCAAAGGCATCAGGTAGTCCTTGACTTACAACCCCAGTTGACCCCCCCCCAAAGTTCTGTTGCTGAGTGAGACAATTGTTAAGTGAACTTTGCTCCTTATAACAACCTTTCTTGCCACAGTTGTCACTGCGGTTGTTAAGTTAGTAACACGGTTGTTAAATGAATCCAGCTTCCCTGTTGACTTTGTTTGTCAGAAGGTAGCAAAAAGGGGATCACGTGACACCCCCCCCCCCGGGATGCTGCGACCATCATAAGTATGAGTCAGTGGCCAAGCGTCTGAATTTGGATCACGTGGCCACGGGGATGCTGCAATGGTCGTAAATGTGAAAAATGGTCATTTTTCCAGTGCCGTTGTAACTTGGAACAATCACTAAATGAACTTGGACTGCCTGTAATGGACTACCCACCCTTTGTGGCATCACAATGATTGGCTTTGCAGCTAGACAGTTGTGTAGAAGAGCCAGCGGCTGCATTCACACAACCTGGGAAGCATAATGAATATTATCCTGGGTCGCGGCATATTGTGAGTTATTTCTACCCAGTCTGTTGGTTAATTGATGGCTTGATTCATTGTACACACTCTGAAAGCAGGCTGGTTTCATCCCCAGGTTCCATGCATTGTATGAATACAAGGCAGGCTATCGGCATCTTCCCACATTACAGATCAGAAAAGGTCAGTTTGGTCTAGTTATAGTTTAAGGCAACAGGCTGCAGAACGGGAGACGGTGAGTTCTAGTCCTGCCTTAGGCATGAAAGCCAGCTGGTGACTTTAGGCAAATCCCTGCAAGAAAGGGACCCCCCAGGAGGTCATAGCTAGGGTCTTAACCACAGTTAGGGGAAAGGTCTTTATCCGAGTTGATCTGGTAGCCAAGGATGCTTTGGCACTTCAAGGAGAACTTCTTAATGGGACTTCAGCTGCACAGCTTAACATTAACGATCTCTCTCTCTCTCTCTCTCTCTCTCTCTCTCTCTCTCTCTCTCTCTCTCTCTCTCTCTCTCTCACACACACACACACACACACACACACACACACACACACACACACACACACACCGATATAATTTGCTAGTCAAATATAGACAAGTGACAGAAGACAGAGCCAAGTTTTGCTCCGGTGGGAAAAGACGAGAGGAGGAGGAGGAGGAGGAGGAGGAGGAGGAGGAGTAGTGAGGATAATAAACCTTGCTAACAACTCAGAGAGAAGCCCCCAGATGTTGGCTTTCCTCAGGCAGCCCAGAAGTCACATCTGGCAGAGGCAGGCAAGAGCCATTCCCATGCCAGCATCTCCACATTGTCCCAGGGGCACCACAGGCAGAGGAAGAACGGCGAGAAACTGACAAGAACTTCCCAGTTGTTCATCTGATCACGCTCTCAGAAAAGAAGCAGAGACGGACGTTTAACATTCATTAACCGGATCCCTTGCAAAGGGGGGGGCTGAACGGCTTACCCTCGGCTCTCGTGCACGGCAAAGAACAGGAAGACCCAAGTGCCCAGCAGGCACCACCTGGTCCCCATGATGCTGGGCAGCATTAGAAGCTGCTGCTGCTGCTGCTCCTGCTGTTGGTTCTTGTCACCGTCCCTGTGTGTAGCTGCTCCACATAGTCTCAATGCTACCCGGCTGCAGCCAGGAGCAGAGTGAGGACCGGCCTTGGGTGACACAGCCTCAAGAAGAACGACAGGAGGGCGGAGTCCCAGCAGGTTTCTCCCATCAGGTGTGAACACAGGTGAAACCAAGGTGAACGAAGCGAGACCCTGGTCGGAGGAAGCCCAGGTGTGAGGCTGAGTCTTGCTGTTCTCACAACCAGCCAAATGTTGCCCAGGAGTCTGCTAGATCTCAGGGGGGGCTGTGGCCAAAAGCGGGGTGTGTGGGCAGGCTGAGACCCTCCTGCTTAGGATCCAGATGCTTCAGCCAGAGGGTGCCCTTCAAGGAGCGGGGGCTGCGCTTTCCCTCCTCATGGCAAATGCAGAAGAAACAAAGAATAGAATTTCAGTTGGACAAGGTGGACCTTTCCTAGCGCACAGCCCCCCCTCCCCCCGATCTCCTTGGACAATGGGCAACGAGCCTGGATGACATCCTAGACCAGGGGTGGGAAACCTTGGCTCTTTTATGACTCGTGGACTTCAACTCCCAGAATTCCTGAGCCAGCTCTGCTGGCTCAGGAATTCTGGGAGTTGAAGTCCACGAGTCATAAAAGAGCCAAGGTTGCCTACCCCTGTCCTAGACCCACTGGCTCAACCTGGGTCATTTCTTCTGTGGTTCCCTCTTTCCAGGAGCTGGCTGGGTCCCCCTGGTCAGCCATAATCTGGGGATGCAGCCTCGGCTTTGCAGTCCCTCTCCTGTTGGGTTTTGGCCAGGATTTCTTCTCCAGGGAAGGGAATCTGTCTGCCTGATGTTCCTCTGCCCTAGTCCTCCCTTCCAAGGGAAGGGGGGGGGCATTTGGTGGCCTCATGGCCATCGCTGGGGAAGGCTGGATGGAGAGTGTACAGAACCACAGAGTTGGGAGGGACCTCGAAGGTCTTCTAGTCCAACCCCCTGCTCAAGAAGGAGATCCTACACCATTCCAGACAAATGGTTGTCCAGTCTCTTCTTGAAAATCTCCAGTGATGGAGCATCCACATCTGGTGGCAAGGCGTTCCACCGGTTAACTGTCCTCACTGTCAGGAAGTTTCTCCTTAGTTCCAGGTTGCTTCTCTCCTTGATTAACAGAATAACATAGTGGGAAGGGGCCTTGGAGGTCTTCTAGTCAAACCCCTAGCCCAAGGCAGGAGACCCTATGCCATTTCAAACAAATATCTCTCCAGTCTCTTCTTAAAAACCTCCAGTGATGGAGCATCCCACAACCTCTGGAGGCAAGGAGTTCCACGGGTTGATTGTTCTATCAGGAAATTCCTCCTTAATTCCAGGTTGCTTCTCTCCTTGGTTAGCTTCCATCCAACTGTTTCTCGTCCTGCCTTCAGCTGCTTTGGAGAAGAGATTGACGCCCCTCTTCTTTGTGGCAGCCCCTCAAGGAAGCTTCCCTGACACTGTGCAGGGCTCGCGTTCACTTCCCACCATACAGAGCATTGTGGATTTATCTTTCAAAGACGTTCCCGCAGTGGGACCTAGCCAGAAAGATATAAGACAGCCAAGTTCGGTTTTGTGTGGTCTGCAGCAGCCCAGTTCCTCTCTGCCCTGGTGAGGCCAAGGGCTGCACCCAACCAAGATCATAAGCGGAGTCTTTCCACCCAGTTCCTGCTTGCAAAGCCAGCATCCCAGCCGGCCCTGGCCTGCCAAGACGCCACCGTCTCTCCTGGAAATCAGCCGCTCCCAGGATTGTGCGTGTGCATTTCTTCTACGCTTGGCTTGAATCTGGCTCTCACAAAAACATTACTATGGTTCTGAAAGCAGCCCCTCGCTCGTTATTTAAATGGAAAAATAGTTGCGGAAAAAAGGGCCTCCTGGTCTCCCTCTGAATGCCTGCCTGGAAGTCAAACTGAATGTCTAAGATGGGAGAGGCCGGGCTTGGCAGCAGCCTGCCTGGAAAGGATCTGGCATCCTCAATCCACACTCAAACGTGAGCCAGCAGTGTGATGCAGCTGCTGAAAAGGCCAATACAATCCCAGATGCCTTAAGAGGAATGTCTAAGGCAGGGGTAGGCAGCCTCGGCTCTTTTATGACTCATGGACTTCAACTTACGAATGCCTTGGTAAGGCCACACTTGGAATGCTGCATCCAGTTTTGGTCACCACGATGTAAAAAAGATGTTGAGACTCTAGAAAGAGTACAGAGAAGAGCAACAAAGATGATCAGGGGACTGGAGGCTAAAACTTACAAGGAACGGTTGCTAGAATTGGGTATGTCTAGTTTAATGAAGAGAAGGACGAGGGGGGACAGGATAGCAGTGCTCCAATATCTCAGGGGCTGCCCCAAAGAAGAGGCAGTCAAGCTGTTCTTCAAAGCCCCTGAAGGCAGGACAAGAAGCAACGAATGGAAACTAACCAAGGAGAGAAGCAACCTAGAACTAAGGAGAAACTTCCTGACAGTGAGAACAATTAACCAGTGGGACAGCCTGCCTCCAGAAGCAGTAAATGCTCCAACACTGGAAGTTTTTAAGAAGAGACTGGACAGCCATTTGTCCGAAATGGTGTAGGGTTCCTGCCTGAGCAGGGGGTTGGACTAGATGACCTCCAAGGTCCCTTCCAACTTTACTACTATTACTACTCCCAGAATTCCTGAGTCAGCTATGCTATGCTCCTGAGGTGGACAGGAAAAGTTATAAGAAATATTTTAATCAATATTAAGCTTGCCTAAATAAAATAACCTGTGTGCTAATACTATGAAGAAAACATTTTACAAGAAGTGTCATCTGAAAGTCACAGATGTAGGGAGGTGTGGTAAGATAGCCGTTTGTGTGAACTTCTCCTGTCTCTCTGTAGCCTCAAGATATAAAGTTCTCCATTGCAGTGTGTCAAAAGGAGATAAGAGTCACCCTGAGGACAAGGCGTGGGTGGCTAGTGGTATACGAATTACTCCCTGGAAGTAGCCCGGGGTTCAGAATCTGTCATGCTAATGCTCTGAACCATTGTGTACAAATAAACCTGTTTTCTCTAACCCTTTGTGGTCTTGTCTTCTGATGTAAGTATCGTGGTTTTTCCACAACACTCCAAGATGGCGAGCCTCAATCAGCCCCTCCCTCTGTCCAATGTCGGCCATGCGAAGCGCCTAGAGATGACGTCTCACGCGCGGAGCAGGTGTTGGCCGCGCGGCAGCACCGATGGATACATGGGAGGAGGCCAGCACCGCTGCGACCAGCTCCCCTGTTCAAGGGCTGCTGCAACTGATGCCACCAGTGCAGTACCGACCAGCCAACGGTGCTAACGGAGCAGGCGGCGCCGGTAAAATGCAGGTGGGGTTGCTGGTTGGCGGCGGGGTTGGCTGGCGGCGTTCCTGCCTTACAACGAGTCGGCCTCGCAGGGCTTGACACCCGTGGTCTAGGGAGACTCTCTTTCCTGCAGGTCAGGGTTGTCCCCAAAGCTGCTTTTTCAAAAGACATCTGGACTTTTCCCTTGAAGGCATTTCGCTTCTTATCCAAGAAGCTTCTTAAGTTCTGAGGGAATGGTGGAGGATGGAAGTATTTATATTCCTTATATTCCTTCATTGAGGCCTTTGAACTCTGGTGCTGGAGAAGACTCCTGTGGGTCTCCTGGACTGCAAGGCGATCCAACCGGTCAGTCCTGGAGGAGATCAACCCCGACTGCTCTTTAGAAGGCCACATCCTGAAGTTGAAACTCAAGTACTTTGGCTGCCTAATGAGAAGGAAGGACTCCCTGGAGAAGAGCCTCATGCTGGAAAGATTGAGGGCAAGAGAAGAAGGGGATGACAGAGGTGGCCGGATAGAGTCCCTGAAGCAGGAGGCATGAGCTTCAATGGGGTCCAGAAGGTGGTAGAGGACAGGAAGGCCTGGAGGAATGTTGTCCATGGAGCCGCAATGGGTCGGACACGACTTTGCAACTAACAACAACAAATTCCTTCATTTTTATTCAAGGAATATAAATCCTTCCATCCTCCACCATTCCATCAGAACTGAAGAAGCTTCTTGGATGAGAAGTGAAACATCTTCAAGGAAAAAGTCCAGTGGCCTTTTGAAAAAGCAGCTTTGGGACTGAGGGAAGTTAGCCCCCCCCCCAGGAGGAAATATTAAAAAGGAAAAAATATTTTTCACCAAAAGCGTTTTTTGAAAACCAGAAACCAAACCTGGCCCCAAATTTCTTTGCTCCAGGCAAGAGCTAACCTCATAGAAATGCAGATATAAGACCATTAGGAAGGTTGGAGCCAGGGAACTCAAGACTCTTAAGAGTCATTAGCCCAGCCCCAGGGAAGCAGGAGATGACTTTTTGGGACATAATAGGACTAACCTATTACCATCAAGTATACCATAGAGGCACACCTAAACTCAGGTCAGAATACGTGACACAGGAAATAGCCTCAAAGTTCATGCCACAGGAACAGGAAACTATTCCAAACAAAAGGCTAGAGGATATATAAAAACCTACAACACCATGTGCTCAGCCCTTCTCTCCTCTGCTCTTTCCTGAAGAACCATCTTTCTGCAATAAACTGTAACCTTCTTCCCAAAGCAGTCGCCATGTTTGCTTATTTATTCCCGGCTTGGATGAACCAGGATGAAGACTTTACTTCTAACAGGACCATTGACAGAAAAGCAGAAGCCTGAAAGTCTCTGCTCCGCCTTGCTCAGATCCCCCGTGACATTCTTGGGTCCGGTTCTGGGCACCGGAGTTGGAGAAGGAAAAGTGAAAAATCGGAATGATAAAGGAGGGCTGAAACGAGGGGTCCTTGGGGCCCTCTGAGCTGGATGGTTTTCGTGACCCAAACGAGGTAACCTCATTAGTGTCATCAGGAGGACCTCCGAGATCACCCCAACGATCCTGCTTCTCTGGGTTTTTTTTTGTCTGTTCGGCCTCTGTTTGGGCGAAGGAGGAGGAGGAGGAGGAGCAGGAGGAGGAGGAGGAGGAGGCAGCGAGAGGCAGCAATTTCCCCTGCGCTGATCTTGAACTTGCAGGAGTTCCTTTGCCACAGAAACAGTTGGGTTGTTGTTTGCTTGCTTTCCCCATATTTTATGGAAGGAGCAAAAGTCAATGATCCCCCATTTCGGGGAGGGAGGAGGACATGGGAGCATAAATCATGTCATTGCATGCTCTGCTGGGAAGGCAAGGTCCAAACTCCTCCCTGCACAGGAAAAAGCTAGGGGGGGGGGGTGTTAGTTTGCAGAAGGACACACAAAACACCCAACTAGCTCCAGTTTGCCCTCCCATCTTGACACACAATGTTGTGATGGTATTTTATGGGTCCATTTTAGGAAGCTGGAGAAGGGATTTGAGTATGATGCCTCCTCCCTCTCCTCCTGCTCCTTCCCTCCTTTCCCCCTCCTCCTTTCCCTCCCCCTTCTCCTGCTCCTCCACCTGCTCCCCCACTCCTCCTTCCTCCTCTTCTTCCTCCCTTCCTCTCTTCTCTCTCCTGTTCCTCCTCCTGCTCCTCCTTTGCTCCTCCCTTCCCTCTCCTCCTCCCCCTCCTTTCCCCTGCCTCCTCCACTCTTCCCCCTCCCTCCTCCCTTCCCCTCCCTCCTCCTCCTAACTGAAAATGCTTCTTGGATAAGAAGCAAAACTCTTCAAGGGAAATCTTGAATGCATTTGGGTCAATATAAAAGGGGGGGGGAATGACATTGCCATAGGTGTATACTATAGGCCACCCAACCAACAGAGGAAATAGATGAACGTTTTGCTAGTCAGCTAACTAAGGTATGTAGGAAGCACATCACAATAGTAATGGGGGACTTTAACTACCCTGACATCAACTGGGAGACAAACTCTGCACCAAGTGGAAGATCAAACAGATTCCTGACAAACCTAGCAGACAACTTTGTCGCCCAAAAAGTAGAGAAGGGAATTAGCCATATTGGATCTAATCCTCACTAACAAGGATGAAATGATAGAAAGTGTTGAAGCCGCAGGAACCTTGGGGGGAAGTGATCATGCAATATTGGAATTCAACATTATGGAAGCACAAGCGATAGAACACAGTCAAACTAGAGTCTTGGACTTCAAGAGAGCTAATTTCAATAAACTTAGAGAGGGCTCGGGAAGGATTCCATGGATGAGAATCCTCAAGGGGAAAACAACTCAAGAAGCTTGGGAAATTTTGAAAAGTGAGGTAATAAAAGCCCAGTCTAGCACAATACCAACAAAGAAGAAAAATAATAGCTCTCAAAAGAAACCAGCGTGGCTGCATAAAGAACTCTCTGATAAATTGAAAGATAAGAAGGATAAGTATAAAAAGTGGAAAGAGGAGCACATAACTAAGGCAGAATATCAGCAAATAGCCCGAGCCTGCAAAGATGAAGTGAGGAAAGCTAAGGCTCAAAATGAACTAAGGCTTGCGACCAAAGTAAAAAATAACAACAACAACAAAAAGCTTCTTTCAACATGTAAACAACAAGAAAAAAGTTAAATTGGGATTTTCCTTTGTTTTTAATAGATGTAGAAAACTGTAGAAAGCAGTTTAATTTTACAGTTTCCTTTTATAATGCCCAAACTGTAAAAGAAGTGTCTGATTGCTGGATGTGTCACTAGATCCCTTATAAGGTCTTTAAATTTTTTGTCTCCTTTAGACCTATTGCAGTTAATGAATTGTGCAGCCAAGATAAGAGAAGTGGTTCCACTTCAAACAGGATTAATTATTCTCGCCAGCCGTAACCTGGGAGTTACCCTTATTGTTTGAACACTCAGGATTATGACAGGAATGTGAGGCTTGCAATGCGGTTGCAGCTTCTTGCGTCCCTGGTTCTCCCAGGCTGGCGGGTCCAGGTCTGTTCAAGCTCCATTGGAAGGAGGGGGGGAGGGCCTCCCCAAGGCCAGAAGGGGGAATTGCAGGGGGCCTGGGAAATAAGGGACCTGGGTTCATGGGGAAGGGAGTTGAGATGCCGAAGGATGCAATAATCAATAGTAATAATAATAATAATAATAATAATAATAATAATAATAATAATAATAATAATAATAATAGTAATGTGGGAAGGAACCTTGGAGGTCATCTAGTTCAACCCCCTGCTCAGGTAGGAAACCCTACACCATTTCAGAGAAATGGCTGTCCAGTCTCTTCTTAAAAACTTCCAGTGTTGGAGCATTCACCTCTTCTGGAGGCAGGTGGTTCCACTGGTTAATTGTCTTGTCAGGAAGTTTCTCCTTAGTTCTAGGTTGCTTCTCTCCTTGATTAGTTTCCACCCGTTGTTTCTTGTCCTGCCTTCAGGGGCTTTGGAGAATAGCTTGACTGCCTCTTCTTTGGGGCAGCCCCTGAGATATTGGAGCACTGCTATCATGTCCCCCCTTGTCCTTCTCTTTGTTAAACTAGACATCCCCAATTCCTGCAATTGTTTTTTGTACGTTTTAGCATCCAGTCCCCTGATCATCTTTGTTGCTCTTCTCTGCACTCTTTCTAGACTCGTCTCAACATCTTTTTTTACAGGGAAGGTCTCTTTAATTTTTTTTAAAAAGAATTTTCATTTAATTTTTTTAAAAAAGAATTTTCATCCCGCCTTCATTACTTTTTATAAGTAACTCAAGGCAATGGAGTTATATAATGCTGCTTCCTCCTCCTTTCCCCACACAGCAATCCTAGAAAGCGGGCTGGGCAGAGACAGACAAACTGGCTCAAAGTCACCCAGCTGGTTCTGGGCTGGGTGCGACCAAAGAAGAAAGCTGAGGGGGGGCTAAGGGGGTCTTGAGAAAGAAGAACGAAGGAGGAGTTTCCCGAGATTGAGAACCATCAATCAGTGGAACGGCTTCCCTCCAGAAATTGTGGGTGCTCCATCAAGGGGGGCTTTTAAGAAGAGACTGGAGAGCCACTGGTCTGGAATGGTACAGGGTCTCTTGCTTGAGCAGGGGGCTGGACTAGAAGACCACCAAGGTCCCTTCCAACTCTGTTACTCTGTTAAGTGTGGACAAGAGAGAGAGAGAGAGGAGGAGGAGGATAAGGAGGATTCTGGGATTCTTGATGGTCTCTGAGTTTGGTTGTTTTGAAGAGGGAGGGAGGGAGGAGAGAAAGAAAGAAAGAAAGAAAGAAAGAAAGAAAGAAAGAAAGAAAGAAAGAAAGAAAGAAAGAAAGAAGAGAGAGAGAGAGAGAGAGGGAGAGAGAGAAAGATATATTAAGATATATTAAGTGAACTGTTGAAGGACATTTATAATAAACTTTTGTTGGAGGCTAAACTTCCAAAAACATGGATAGAAGCAAATATTACTTTAATACCAAAAGAAGACTCAGATTTGCCTCAGATAAAAAAAACTACAGACCGATATGTTATTGAATGTGGACTATAAAATGTTCACTTCAATAATGGCTGAGAGACAATGAATTGCAGAACTTAGGAAGGTTGTGAATATTAAACATAACTTCATCTTAGGAGTGCAAATAATATTTTTGGGTCCAGTAATACTAATTTGAAAAGTAGGATAAATATTACTATATTTAATTTGAATTACTGTTTGAGAATTGTAGCAGTACAGTAGAATTAAAATAAACCTGTGGGGTTTTATTGTGCTGGTTCGTTAGACTCCGCTTTCTCCTCAGAAATAATTGCAAATTAAAGTAAGATATTTTTAACTAAAAAAAATAATAATAATTGCTGAGAGACTGAAAAGATTCTTAACTGAATTTATACATTCAGACCAGAATGGTTTCTTACCAAAGAGACAAATTAAAAATAATCTAAGAGTGATAATGGATGTATTAGAATAATATGAATTACATCCAGGGAAACAAATGGTGCTAATATTTCTAGATGCTCAAAAGGCATTTGATAATGTTTCCTGGCAATTTATGATTCAGCAATTACAAATAATGGACTTTGTACAGAATTTTATAAAAACGATATATAACAAACAAACAGCAAAGGTGATTGTGAATGGAGATTACACTGAGAACTTTGAGATAAGGAAAGGAACAAGGCAAGGATGTCCATTATCTCCATTGTTATTTATTTTCACTTTGGAAGTCCTAAATAGAAATATTAGACAAGATATAGAAATCAAAGAATTAGAAATAAAAGGCGAAACATATAAATTGCAAGCATTTGCCGATGACTTGGTGTTCATTTTAGAAAAATCTTTGGAGAGGATTTCTAAACTACTGGGAAAGATAGAACAGTGTGGAGAAATGGCAGGACTGAAAATAAACAAAGAAAAAATGAAATTAATAGTTAAAAATCTCACAGATAAACAAAAAAACAAATATCAGAAAAAACAGAATTACAGATAGTTAAAAAGGTTAATATTTGGGAATACAATTGACAGCAAGATGTTCAACGATAAAAGAAGACAATTATGTAAAACTATTAAATCAAATGAAATGGGACTTGGAAAAATGGAAAAAATTGCAATTGTCAATATTAGGAAGAATTGCTACAGTGAAAATGAATTTATTACCGAAAATCTTATTTTTATTTCAAACAATACCTATAAAATTGGAGACTTTTTTTTTGAAGATTTGAATTCATTAATTTTGAAATTTATTTGGCAAGGAAAGAAAGCTAGAATTAAGATGAAAATGTTACAAGATGCTAAAAGAAATGGGGGATTTGGCCTACCAGAGTGGGTTCTATATTATCAAGCATCCGTATTAACATGGGTAAAAGAATGGATAATTCTTAAAAATAAAAGGTTGTTATATCTGGAGGGACATGATCTACAATTGGGGTGGCACGCTTTTTGATGGTATGGTAAAAATAAAGTTCATAAGTATTTCCAAAATCACTATATAAGAAATGCATTGTTAATAATATGGGAAAAAATAAAAAGCAAAATATATTTGAAAATTCCAGGGTGGTTTTCAACAATGGAAGCATTTGTACACCCAAACTTAGTGGACATATAGAGATATTCTAAATTCTGAAGGACACTTAAAATCTAAACAAGAAATGGAAAATCAGGGCATCAACTTATCATGGTGAACACATTTACAAATACAAACTAGATATGATAAAGATGTTAAAATGTATGGATTTTATAAAGAACAAACTGTATTTGATAAAACTTTGTTAACTTCAGATGAAAAATTAATTAAGAAAATGTATAATTTTTTTTATTAACATTGAAAATGGAAGATGAACAAGTTAAAGAAACAATGATAAGATGGATGAAAAATTTCGGATATAATATAGAATTAGAAAGTTGGCAAAACTTATGGGAAAGAAACTATAAATTGACAATGTCAACTTCCTATAAAGAAAACTTATATAAAATGTTTTATAGATGGCCCTTGCCACCAGCAAGATTAGCGAAAATGTTTAAAAATATGTCAGATAGATGTTGGAAATGTAAACATAAGTCAGGCACGTATTATCATGTTTGGTGGACATGTGATAGAGCAAAGAATTACTGGGGAAAGGTACATACTTCTCCAAGCTGGAGAATGATGCAGACCTAAGAGAGCAGCTGGGTCAGATTCAACTTGGATTTCTTTGGTGCTGTGTCGGATGTGTGTGTGTCAGGTGTGTGTGTGTTTGTGTGTGTGTTGGGGGAGGGGATTGAAGTATTGTGCAAGCAGAGTTCTTTGATTTGTGGTTTGGGGCATTGTCTAACCCAGAAAATCGATAACGTTTTGATGCCTTAATCAGCTGAACAATGAGCCACACCCAGCGATGGTTTATGAACAGCCACAACTGCTTTTCTGTCGTTTCTTCTCATCTCTTCCTTCCTGCCAGTGTAGAATACAATAGAGCTGGAAGGGACCTTGGAGGTCTTCTAGTCCAGCCCGCCGCTCAAGCAGGAGTGACTGTCTGGTCTCTTGTTAAAAACCTCCAGTGATGGAGCACCCACAACTTCTGGAGGCAACTTCTGTTCCACTGGTTGATTGTCCTCACTGTCTGGAAGTTCTTCCTTAATTCCAGGTTGCTTCTCTCTTTGGTCAGTTTCCAACCGTTGTTTCTTGTCCTGCCCTCTGGTGCTTTGGAGAACAAATTGGCTCCCTCTTCTTTGGGGCAGCCCCTGAGATACTGGAAGACTGCTATCATGTCTCCCCTGTTTCTTCTTTTCTTGTAGACTAGCCAAACCCAAGTCCTGCAGCCGTTCTTCGTATGTTTTAGTCTGCAATGTTCTTCATAGGTTTTAGGGCCGTAAGGCTGAGCTCCAGGGCCGGTCGGGCCATCCCTCCTGACCATTTGACCCCAGAGCAGAATCAGGCCAGGGAGGAAAGGCTGTTTCCTCTGCTGCTGTGTCCCGGGACGTGCACTGGGCAAGCCATGCAGATGGAGAGTTTCAGCTCCCAGGGTTGGAATTGCCAGGATATTCAGGTGAATTCAAGAGCATCACTGCCCATCGCTGAGGAAAGCCCCCCCTTCTTTCCCACAGAACTTGAGACCATCCTCTAGGCCAGTGTTTCCCAAACTTGACAATTTTAAGGCATGAGGACTTCAACTCTCAGAATTCCACAGCCAGCAATGCTGGCTGTGGAATTCTGCGAGTTGAAGTCCACATGCCTTAAAATTGTCAAGTTTGGGAAACACTGCTCTAGGCTGGTGGGGACGGGTATGCATGCCCTGGCCTGGGGGCAGCAGATTTCTTGCAGTTAACAGAATAACAGAATAATAACAGAATAGTAACAGAATAACAACAGAATAATAACAGAATAACAGAATAACAACAGAGTAACAGAATAACAGAGTTGGAAGCAACCTTGGAGGTCTTCCAGTCCAACCCCCCCCCACACTCAAGCAGAAGACCCTAGACCAGGGTTAGGCAACCTTGGCTCTTTTACGACTCGTGGACTTCAACTCCCAGAATTCCTGAGCCAGCATGGGGGAACTATGGCCCCTTCATGACTCACAGACTTCAACTCCCAGAATTCCTCAGCCAGCATGGGGGAACTATGGCCCCTTCATGACTCATGGACTTCAACTCCCAGAATTCCTCAGCCAGCATGGGGGAACTATGGCCCCTTCATGACTCACGGACTTCAACTCCCAGAATTCCTTGCCAGCATGGGGGAACTATGGCCCCTTCATGACTTGTAGACTTCAACTCCCAGAATTCCTCAGCCAGCATGGGGGAACTGTGGCCCCTTCATGACTTGTAGACTTTAACTCCCAGAATTCCTCAGCCAGCATGGGGGAACTGTGGCCCCTTCATGGCTTGTAGACTTCAACTCCCAGAATTCCTGAGCCAGCATGGGGGAACTATGGCATCCTTGAAGCCTTCTGGACTTCAACTCCCATAATCCCTGAGGCAGCATGGGGGAACTATGGCCCCTTCATGACTCGTGGACTTCAACTCCCAGAATTCCTGAGCCAGCATGGGGGAACTGTGGCCCCTTCGTGGCTTGTGGACTTCAACTCCCAGAATTCCTGAGCCAGCATAGCTCAGCTTGGAAACCTCTCCCTTTTCCCTCAGCATGGCTGGCTCAGGAATTCTGGGAGTTGAAGTCCACGAGTCGTAAAAGAGCCAAGGTTGACTACCGCCGCCCTAGACCATTTCAGACAAAAGGTTGTCCAGTCTCTTCTTAAAAATCTCCAGCGATGGAGCACCCAGCCAGTTTGAGGAAGGGAGATTCATAGCCTTGTTGAACTCAACATCAAGGGAAAATTGTGTCCCCCAGTGTAATTCCAGGGACGGTGAGATGGCTCAGCGGTTAAAGATGCTGAGCTTGTCCAGTTTCGAGATCCGGGCTCTGCGCAGCCCACCTAGCAGTTCAAAAGCATACACAAATGCGAGTAGATTAATAAGTACCACTTCGGTGGGAAGTTAACGCGGAAATTGTCCTCGGACAACGCCGGCTCCCTCAGCACCGTGCGCTACAGCCGGACACAGCTGGACTGAGGAACGCTTTAGCGTAATTCTTCTTTCTAGCAGAAGTTGAAGGATGCAGAAGGGGGGCTTTCCACCCACCCAGAGGAGGAAACTGGCAGCCATTTTAATTCTGACTTTACCCTACGTGGGAGAGGCCGACTCTCCCCACTAATACCTTGGGAAGGGTGGGAGAGTCGTTTCCACTTCTTTTTCCCCCTGAAGAAGTTACATTGGGGAAACATAATTCCAATTCTGGTTCCCTGGCTTTGTCACGCGATAATCATTTAATTACGGGACAGAAAGTTATCAAAGGGGAAATCCCCAGCAAAAGTCTTCCCAGCTGGAGCCCTTTGAACCCGGACGGGGCTCCCATCCAGGAGGGGGCTAAGGTCACCCTCCAGCACTGGGCTAGCTCTGCCATTTCCTCCTCGCCTTTCCAGAAAATGGGAGTTTAAAAGATACGAGGCAGTTCCTCAGTCTTGAAAGAAAGACAGAGAAGGAGGAGAATCTTTTTGGGGGAGGGCTGCTGTGGCTGGGAAGCACTGGACCATTTTGCAAAGGGGAGACTTTCCTCCAGGGGAACCGCAAATAGGGTGACCATTTTTGGGCTGGGGCTTGTAGAATCATAGAATCTTAGCGATGGAAGGGGCCTTTGGGGTCTTTCTTTCTTCTTTCCTTCTTTCCCTTCCTTCCTTCCTTCCTTCCTTCCTTCCTTCCTTCCTTCCTTCCTTCCTTCCTTCCTTCCTTCTTTCCTTTCCCTTTCCCTTCCCTTCCTTTCCTCTCCTTTCCTCCCCTCCTCTCCTCTCCTCTCCTCTCCTCTCTCCTTCCCTTCCCTTCCCTTCCCTTCCCTCCCCTCCCCTCTCTTCTCCTCTCCCCTTCCCTTCCCTTTCCTCCCCTCCCCTCCCCTCCCCTCTCCTCTTCCCTCCCCTCCCCTTCCCTTCCCTTCCTCTCCTCTCCTTTCCTCCCCTCCTCTCCCCTCCTCTCCTCTCCTCTCCCCTCTCCTTCCCTTCCCTTCCCTTCCCTTTCCTCCCCTCCCCTCCCCTCCCCTCTCCTCTCCTCTTCCCTCCCTTCCCCTTCCCTTCTCTTCCCTTCCCCTTCCTTTCCTTTCCTTTCCTTTCTTTTCCTCCCTCTTTTCAAAACAACCAAGCTCAGAGACCACCAAGAATCCCACAGTCTTCATCCTCTCTCCCTCTCTCTCTCTCTCTCTCTCTCTCTCTCTCTCTCTCTCACTCACTCTATCATCAGAAATTAGCCCTTTCACCCACCACTTAACAGAGTAACAGAGTTGAAAGGGACCTCGGGGGTCTTCTAGTCCAACCCCCTGGCCAAGGCAGGAGTCCTCACATCAATTCAGACAAATGGCTGTCCAGTCTCTTCTTGAAAGCCTCCAGGGATGGAGCACTCACAACTTCAGGAGACAACTTCCCTTCCACCGGTTGATTGTTCTCACTTTATTGCCAGCTGCCACCTCAAGCTTCTCCTCCACCACCATTCAGGAGCAGCTGCCATGAACTCTAAGGGGGCTGGACGGGGGTGTGTGTGCTTCGAGGGAACCAAAATTTTCACTGCATCTCTCCCAGGAGAGCTTCAAGGTCACCGGGTTAGGAGCGGGAAGCAACTGCAAAGCAAACCCACGCCTGAAGTGACCTTTCAGAGAACGTCTTGTTCAGATTTGATTGGACACGGAGGGGGGAGCAGTGATGGGAGGCAACTGAGGGAAGGAAAAGTTAGATTTGGGGGCTTGGGTGCTGTAAGGACCCACTTCAGCTGGCCACCCAAGAAAACAGAACTCTTGAAACGGGCATCATCTCAAAAGGAAACCTTTATTAGGGGTTAGTGACAGTAAGGAAGTCAAGGCGAGATCTGGAGCAAATCCTGCGCAAACGGTATAGTTAAAACAGCCAATATCCCCCCTCCCCCCCAGGAGAATGGCAGGCTCCAAAGCAAAAGCACAAGAGTATATATGGAAGGAGGATAATAAGGATTTGGGGACCTGACAGGCGCGTGATTCTCAGTTCTGGCTAGGCACAACTGTAATTTCACCTGACTTCTAGTTGGAGTTGAGGATCGTTCTTTTAACTAGGGCAGGGGTAGGCAACCTTGGCTCTTTTATGCTGGCTCAGGAATTCTGGGAGTTGAAGTCCACGAGTCATAAAAGAGCCAAGGTTGCCTACCCCTGAACTAGAGGTTCCAGCTGAGGCAGATCTGACAAATGTCCTCTTTGGTTCTAGATTGGCGCTCCCTCTGGTGAATTTCTATTCATTACTTCTTATCCTGGAGAATAGTTTGACCCCCTCTTCTTTGGGGCAGCCCCTCAAATATCAGAACGCTGCTATCATGTCACCCCTGGTCCTTCTCTTCACTAGACTAGACATACCCAATTCCTGCAACTGTTCTTTATATGTTTTTGTCTCCAGGCCGCTAATCATCTTTGTTGCTCTGCTCTGCTCTCTTTCCAGAGTCTCAACAGCTTTTTGACTTCTTGGCAACCAAAACTGGATGCCGTGTTCCAAGACTGGCTTCACCAAGGCCCTGTAAAGTGGTAGTATCACCTCTTGTGAACAAAAGTAACCCACAGCAATGATTTATACCGGGTGACCGTTACTTCAATTGTTAAACAAGAAACGAAACTCCACAGAATTATTACTTTCACTCTTTCCTTGACGTTCAAAGGCTGGGAGTTATCACACTTCATCAGAGCAATCTCTGCTTGCACAATTCCTGTACCAGGAACACACCATCCTTTAAACAACAATCTCATCCTGGCAGATCCAAAGTTCTCCAGAGATCGACAGATTCCCAGCCCTTCGCAATATTTTTCAATCTTATCTCCGCCACAGGAAGAACTCTCAGCCAACACCAGGCAGACCCAGGCAGACCCAAGGACCAAGCGACATACGCACACTCAGATTTATTGCACCTCTGACTTAGAATGAATTAGAACAACTATTTTTTAATGAGTTCATCCTATTTTAATGAAATGTATTTGGACAGACTTGAACACTGGGCGATATCTAACAAAATGAAATTCAATGGTGAAAAAAGCAAGGTTCTATATTTAGGCAAGAAAAACCAGGTATAGTATAGGGAGTACCTTGCTCAATAGTAGTAACTGTGGGAGGGATCTCAGAGTCCTAGTGGATGATCGCTTAAACAGGAGCCAGCCATGGGCTGCAGCTGCCAAAAAGGCCAACTCGGTGCTGGGCTGCATCAACAGAGGGAGAGAATCAAGATCACGTGAAGTATTAATACCACTCTACAACGCCTTGGTAAGGCCACACTTGGAATACTGCATCCAGTTTTGGTCACCGCGCTGTAAAAAAGATGCTGAGACTCTGGAAATAGTGCAGAGAAGAGCAACAAAGAGGATCAGGGGACTGGAGGCTAAAACATATAAGGAACGGTTGCTGGAATTGGGTATGTCTAGTTTAAACGAAGAGAAGGACGAGGGGGGACATGATAACAGTGTTCCAGTATCTCAGGGGCTGCCCCAAAGAAGAGGCAGCCAAGCTATTCTCCAAAGCCCCTGAAGGCAGGACAAGAAGCAACAGGTGGAAACTAAGCAAGGAGAGAAGCAACCTGGAACTAAGGAGAAACTTCCTGACAGTGAGAACAATTAACCAGTGGAACAACCTGCCTCCAGAAGCGGTGAATGCTCCAACACTGGAAGGTTTTAAGAAGAGACTGGACAGCCCTTTGTCCAAAATGGTATAGGGTTTCCTGCCTGAATAGGGGGTTGGACTACTATATGACCTCCAAGGTCCCTTCTAATATTATTATTATTATTATTATTATTATTATTATTATTATTATTATTATTATTGATCATCGCACAGTCAGAGAGATGTTCAGACTGGATTTGGCATTTTGTCTACCTATCGAGTTATTATTATTATTATTATTTTTTAAAGACAGCATTGATTTGTAAAACATAAAACTCCAGTTTTCTCTTCCGAATTTCACATTTCAACGTACAACCATTCATTTAGTGACCGTGGCACTGAAAAAAGTGACTTCTGACCTTTTTCAAACTTATGACGGTTGCAGCATCCCCAGGGTCACGTGATCAAAACTCACACACTGATTCGCATTTATGACGGTCGCAGTGTCCAGGGGCCACGTGACCCCCTTTTGCGACCTTCTGACAAGGGGGAAACCAGATTCACTTCACAACCGGGCTACTAATTTAACAACTGCAGTGATTCACTTAACGACTCTGGCAAGTCAAGTTGTAAAATGGGGCAAAACTCACTAAACAAATTTCTCTCTTAGAAACATAAATTTTGGGCTTGACTGTGGTCGTAAGTTGAGGACTGCCTGCACATATTTATTTCAGTGCAGTTTTTTAGTTGTGTCACCACTAGATGTACTTTTCTCTGGTGTGTTCCTAAAATGTGGGTTTCTGAGAACACTCCAAGAAAAAAGGCACTGCAGTGTGTTATCCGAATATGTTTTTATTCAGCTTCTTTTGATGAATTATGTTCTTTCTTTTTACTTTGAAAGCTTTGAAAATATTATTAATGGTGGCCTGATCAAAGGAAGACCTTGTAGGAGGAGACCTATGTTAATTTACGAGGGTCAAAACTGAGAAAGAGGGGTAGCAGCTTTACAGGAGAAGAAAGCTTGTTAAAAGGCAGTCAGCTCTGGTTCCTCAGATTCACAGCAATGCTGAAAGAGGGTTTGATGTGGGCTGAGCTGATGGGAGGGAGGAGAGATAAAGATAAGATGTAAGATATAAGATATAAGATAACCCTTTATTGTCATTTTTTTACCGTGGACATAATGACACACATCAAAAATGAAATTTAGTTGCCCGCTCTCCAAGTGAAACACATACATGACACACACCTAAACATACTATGAACAACATATGTATAGACCCACACCCCTACATAGCAAATAAATATTAAATATTGTCCATCTTGAGTATATAACAGAAGGAGGAAACTTGAGATTTCACAAGGTTAATGCTGTATGGAATGAAACTCTGGCTGAATCAGTTAATTATGCAAATAGACGGTACACATGAGAATGATTTTACAAAGTAAAGCGAAACGAGCTTCCCAAATAGAGGGCTTTTTGCCAGAAATCACACAAAAAAACCCACCACCTTTGCAAATCACTATTACCATATATGATTGTAGGATGTTGCAATCAGTTGTAAATTGGTTGCCAAGTGCCCGAATAGCAATTACCCGACTGCAGGGATGGTAAAACACTTGCAAATGAAAGTACAGGTGGAAAGTCGTTTTTTTCCAAGGCTGTTGTAACTTTGAACCATCGTTAAAGAATGGTTGTAAGTCAAATAATACCTGTATTGTTGGACATTCTCCACAAAATTAGGTTGATTGACAGGTTGACAGAATTGGAAGGGACCTTGGAGGTCTTCTAGCCCAACCCCCTGCTCAAGTAGGAAACTCTAGACCATTTCAGACAAATGGCTGCCCAGTGTCTTCTTAAAAACCTCCAGTGATGGAGCAGCCACAACTTCTGGAGGCAACTTCTGTTCCACTGGTTAATTGTCCTCACTGTTAGGAAGTTTAATTCCAGGTTGCTTCTCTCCTTGATGAGTTTCCATCAGTTGCTTCTTGTTCTGCTCTCCGGTGCTTTGGAGAATAGCTTGATCCCCACCTTCTTTTTTTGTGGCAGCCCCTCAGATATTGGAACACTGCTACCATGTATTTCTAGATTGACTTTCTTATTCTACTGTTATTGGCCAAGGTTCTGTGGAACTTAATTTAACTTTGTTGAATTGCCCTGTGGCGAATTGTCCCAAGGGTGGCTTGGCGATAGCGCGTTCTCCATTCTGTAGTGGAGCGTTGGAGAGAAAAATCCTTCCTGGCCCCACACTTCCAAGCGGGAAGGAAGGGGAGTCAAAGCTGGAAGGCGCAGTTTCAACTAGAGCAGGGGTTCTCAACCTTGGCAACTTTAAGACTTGTGGACTTCAACTCCCAGAATTCCTCAGCCAGCTTTGCTGGCTGAGGAATTCTGGGAGTTGAAGTCCACAAGTCTTAAAGTTGCCAAGGTTGAGAACCCCTGAACTAGAAGGTATGAGGATGCTGGCTCTCTCGGGCTTCGGACTAATTACTTTCAAGTCCCACTGCTCATTATACCTAACACTGAAGGAGAATATTTGTGGCTCAGGGTTGAAATGAGATTAGAGTTTACAGATTACAGATCAGAGAGATTTCGTGATTTCAGGGCTGTTTGGGGGTGGTGTCCCACAGGTGGCTGTTTGCTCTGGAATCCATAAAATGCTATAAAACTGGGCGGCCCCCCAGCCGATGGAAGGAACCCTTCCTATATCACTTTTGCCCTAGTAGGAATCTTGGGCGATTTGGAGGTGACTCACCAGCCCAATTCATCAGGATTCGTCTGTGTTTGACCTCATGATGTCAGAACTGGCCCACACAGAGATTTCCTTTTCCCACCATCTGTTGAGACAGGCTGAGTCTCACCTATGCTCTCGCTCAGAGGGCTTGGAACCCCTCAAGAGCAATGCAGGTAGTTTTGCCTGTCAATCACACGGGATGAATGGATGAATGTTTCCAGTTTCACACACACACAAACACATACAATGGCTGAGTAGGAAGAGGGCATTGGGTTGAGTTGAAGGATCCTTGGTGCTCTCCGAGCTTGGTTCTTTTCTTGCAAACATTTCATTACCCAACTAGGAAACACCAACAGTGCTAGAACTAAGGAGAAACTTCTTGACAGTTAGAACAATTAACCAGTGGAACAACCTGCCTCCAGAAGCGGTGAAGGCTGCAACACTGGAAGTTTTTAAGAAGAAACTGGACAGCCATTTGTCCGAAATGGTATAGGGTTTCCTGCCTGAGCAGGGGGTTGGACTAGATGACCTCCAAGGTACCTTCCAACTTTATCATTATTATTATTTAGGGAGGGGGATTTATAGGCAGGAGGAGGAGGAGGTGGGATCCTTGGTGCTCTCTGAGATTGCTTGTTTTCTTGCAGACATTTCATTGCCCTAACTCAGTGGTGGAAAACCTATGGCACGTATGCCAGAGGGGGCACTCAGAGCCCTCTCTGTGGGCACGTGCGCCATGCCCCAGAGACTCTTCAACCAGCTGTCTGCTAACTCGCCGAGGTCCCACGTGGCTGGATGCCTCCCAGCACCCATGCACTCGCTGGGGGGGGGGGCGATGGTGTCAGGCAGCTGCCGCCCTGGCCCCTGCCTCGCTTTGCCCTGTGACAATGGCACCCCCGCCCTGCCTCGCCTTGCCTCGCCTCATCCTGCAGGATGAGCCTCCTGCCCACCGCCCCACCTGCCAGAGATCCCCTGGATCTCCCCCTACCCTGCCCGGCCCCCACAGGCGTCCCTCCCCACAAGCAGCATCGAGGTGACCATGCCCACCTTGGCTACACCCACCCAGTCTGCCATAACCACCATAGCCACGCCCACCCAGTGGGCCATGCCCACCTGGCACCCGGCGATAAATAAGTGGGTTTTGGGTTGCAGTTTGGGCACTCAGTCTCTAAAAGGTTCGCCATCACTGCCCTAACTGATAACATCATCAGTTGCTAGAGGTGATCAGTGGTAGCACTGATGATGTTAGGATAATGAAACATCTGGAAGAAAACAAGCAAACTCAGAGAGCACCAAGGACCTCTCATACCTAACATTAGTGTTGAGTTTTCCTGTTCTCCTGATATTTCTTCTTGTAGGTCAGTTGTTTTAGATCAGTGGTCTTCAAACTCGGCCCTTTTATGACTCGTGGACTTCAACTCCCAGAATTCCTCAGCCAGCGTGCCTGGCTGAGGAATTCTGGGAGTTGAAGTCTTTGCAGACCCGTTTTAGATGGTGGACTTGCTGAGCGTCTCTGATTTGTCACTGTACATATTCAGGGCATACCAGGACAATAAACGGAGTAAATAATGGAATAAATTTCCCTTATTAAATTTGCAATGCGCTGAGTCAAAACAAAGTCCGCTCAAAGCTGTGCCTGAGATCCAATTCCTTCCATCCAGACTACCCAGCCTTGCCCCATCCGCAACCGTTTATTTCTTTATGGTAAGGTTATAGAGAGAGCTGCTGTTTTTATGATCTCTTGACCCAGTTGATGTTTGCCTTCATTCTGTCACAGATTTTTTTTTGTTTTAGGTTCTGTGCAGCTCTTGTCAACCAGCGAAGGTTATGTGTGTCACCATGGAAGAAGCCTGCTTTCAAAACAACCAGTGAATCTTGGTTAAGGTGGGTCTTCTGTTTTGCTTAGCAAGTATG